>NC_084577.2:27317586-27430086 GCF_033978685.3 Nerophis lumbriciformis | reverse complement strand
TGGAGCGGAGGTTTTTGAAAGAAGGTAAATAAAGTGGTCCTCGTGTAAACTGGAGCCTCCGTGTTTGTTATTTTGTAGTTTCATACAGTATAGGCCACATTTATAAACCCTCGGTTACACTTTTTTAAATAGATTCAATCTTGCACGTGGAAAGTTGAAGTGAGGGCTTTAGTTGATATAACACTCGCAACAGGGGGTTCATTAATCCAGCACAACAGCGGCGCATGGACTTCATTTATAAGTAAAGGTAAGACCATAATAACATTTTTTTTAATTAAATGTGCTTTTTTTGTGTGCTACAGTTTGTATGTGTAAAGTTAAAGTAAAGTTAAAGTACCAATGATTGTCACACACACACTAGGTGTAATTAAATTTGTCCTCTGCATTTGACCCATCCCCTAGTTCACCCCCTGGGAGGTGAGGGGAGCAGTGGGCAGCAGCGGCGCCGCGCCCGGGAATAATTGTTGGTGATTTAACCCCCAATTCCAAGCCTTGATGCTGAGTGCCAAGCAGGGAAGAATGCTGGTATGAGCTTTTAAACATAATAAGAATAAGATACTCTTTAGGGTTCATATGTTTGTAAATCTGACTGTGATGAAGTCAGTGCCTCACCAGCCATCAACCTCACCGCACCTCACTGATATACTTACTTCCACAAACACATTAGGAGCGTGAGGCAGGTAATCTGGACAACGTTGGAGCCCAAATCTGTCATCCCAAAGCCCCGATTATCTGATTTCACTGAAGATAATCTTGATCTTGTGGTTTGAGGTGTTTTTCACCCTCTAATCTGCTCCAAAAGCAGTCAGGCAGAGAGAGTACAGAGCGTGTTTGGGTGATTATCTCTTGTACAATATACACCGTAAACAATAACAAACACACACGTTTTTGTTGTCAAGTGTTGGGTCTCGCGTTTAAGCAATGTATTTATTCATGTTACCAAAGTGCAGGGGAAAAAAAGTGAACCCAGTGATGTTGGTAAGTACGCGTTAAAGTAAAACTGAATGCATTGTGGATTAAAGAGGAAAAGTCACCTCAACAGATTGGCGGTTTTGGGGATTACTGCAGAACAAAAATAGTTAAATAAGAATAACAGGGCAAATAAATGTTACACAGCCGTTATTTCCTGGCATTAAACCTGCAGAAAATAGTTCTTCTCAGGTTTCTCTGTTTACATTTTCACACTTTGCACTATTTTATTACACTTTATGAAGCATTTCTTACAAAGTCCTTATTTTTAAGAGCTTATTATTAAGTGTTCAATGTGTGTTTACTATTTTGTTGACATTGTTTGTTTTCCATGCTTGTGTTGACATTTCCTTTCTGCCTTGATAGCTGAGGGATTATAATCAGAGGAAGTTACATTTCTAATAAAATATTTTATTCTCCTGCTCCTTATTTTCCATTAGTCATAAATATGTCAATAATTATCGATATCGACTGGTATATTAATAATATCTAAACAATTACTGCATAACATGGTTAAATAAGAATAACAGGACTTATTTTGTTAAGTGTTCAATGCGATTTTACTACTTTGTTGACATTATTTGAGTGTTAAAAATGTAAATAATTACCGATATATTAATAATATTAAAACAATTACTGCATAACAAAAAATCATTTCCATAGTCAAATAAGAATAACAAGGCAAATAAATGTTACACAGACGTTATTTCCTGGCATTAAACCTGCAGAAAATAGTTCTTCTCAGGTTTCTCTGTTTACATTCTCACACTTTGCACTATTTTATTACACTTTATGAAGCATTTTTTACATATTCCTTCATTTTAAGAGCTTATTGATAAGTGTTTAATGCGATTTTACTATTTTGTTGACATTGTTTGAGTGTTTTCCATGCTTGTGTTGACATTTCCTTTCTGCCTCGATAGCTGAGGGATTATAATCACAGGAAGTTACATTTCTAATAAAATATTTTATTCTCCTGCTCCTTATTTTCCATTAGTCAAAAAAATGTCAATAATTATCGATATCGACCGGTATATTAATAATATCTAAACAATTACTGCATAACATGGTTAAATAAGAATAACAGGGCTTATTTTGTTAAATGTTCAATGTGATTTTACTACTTTGTTGACATTATTTGAGTGTTAAAAATGTCAATAATTACCAATATATTAATAATATTAAAACAATTACTGCATAACAAAAAATCATTTCCATAGTTAAATAAGAGTAACAGGGCAAATAAATGTTACACAGCCGTTATTTCCTGGCATTAAACCTGCAGAAAATAGTTCTTCTCAGGTTTCTCTATGTTTACATTTTCACACTTTGCACTATTTTCTTACACTTTATGAAGCATTTTTTTACATATTCATTCATTCTAAGAGCTTATTGTTAAGTGTTCAATGTCATTTTACTATTTTGTTGACATTGTTTGAGTGTTTCCATGCTTGTGTTGACATTTCTTTTCTGCCTCGATAGCTGAGGGATTATAATCAGAGGAAGTTACATTTCAAATAAAATATTTTATTCTCCTGCTCCTTATTTTCCATTAGTCATAAAAATGTCAATAATTATTGATATCGACCGATTTATTATAATATTAAAACAATTACTGTATAACAAAAAATCATTTCCATAGTTAAATAAGAGTAACAGGGCAAATAAATGTTACACAGACATTATTTCCTGGCATTAAACCTGCAGAAAATAGTTCTTCTCAGGTTTCTCATTTCAACTCATTCAGAACATTCAAGCCTTTTAACATTTCCCCCCCAAAAATTCCCGCTTTTTCCGAAATTTCCATGAAATTCCCATTGAAATGAATGTGACATTTTTCAAAGTTCCACAATTCCCACATTTTTCATCCGATTCAAACCGTTCTAACCTCAAAACATGCAGCCTGTTTGGGAATGGTGTGCTCTCCTTCAACAATTCTAAAAAAAAAATTCCAGGATTTCAGTTCAACTTCAGCATTCACACGCAAATCCTTCAGGAATTTCCTCTTCTAGTTCTTCTTCTTCTCTACCTTCCACATTTTTCACCCGATTCAAACCATTCTAACTTCAAACTGTTCAGCCTATGCAGGAAACGCTAGCTTTCCCTTGACAAATTCCAAAAATGTCCAGTTTTCCCAAAATTCCAGGTTTTCCGGAGCATTTTTCCCATTCAAAATGAAATGGCCGTTTTTCAAACTTCCACCATTTCCACATTTTTCCAACCAATTCAAACCATTCCACCTTCAACACATTCCACCATCCTGGAAATTCAAACTATTACTTTTTCAAGTTCCCAAAAATTCCAGGAATTCCCAGAATTCCTTTTTTTCCAAACCCTTTTTTTCTGGTGACTACTCCTTTCACATTTTTCAACCCACTTACACTGTTCCACCGTCCAAACATTCTTCTTAGTAAGATTTTTTTTTTAACTGGAAAAATTCCCAGTTTTCCCGAGATTCCTGGAATTCCTCAATACCATTTCTCAAACAAAAATGTTACTACTTCAACATTTCTCGACCGATTTGAAAAATTCCAACACCAACCATTTCACCTCATTCAAAATATTCAAGTCTTATAACATTTTCCCCCCCAAAATTCCCGTTTTTCCCGAAATTGCCAAATTTCCATGAAATTCCCATTGAAATGAATGGGACATTTTTCAAAGTTCCACAATTCTCACATTTCTCATCCGATTCAAACCGTTCCAACTTCAAACTGTTCAGCCTATTCCAAAAATTCCCAGATTTCCCAGAATTCCAGGTTTTCCGGGACATTTTTCCCATTCAAAATGAATTGGCCATTTTTTCTAACTTAAACCATTTCCACATTTTTCAACCAATTCAAACCATTCCACCTTCAACATATTCCACTCATCCTGGACATTCAAACTATCATTTTTCCAAGTTCAAAAAAATTCCAGGAATTCCAAAATTCTCTTATTTTCAAACCCTTTTTTACTGGTGACTACTCCTTTCACATTTTTCAACCCACTTCAACCGTTCCACCGTCCAAACATTCCTCTTAAACAGGTTATTTTTTGAACTGGAAAAATTCCCGGTTTTCCTGAAATTCCTGGAATTCCTTATTACCATTTCTCAAACAAAAATTTTACTACTTCAACATTTCTCGACCGATTTGAAAAATTCCAACATCAACCATTTCAACTCATTCAGAACATTCAAGTCTTTTAAAAAATTTCCAAAAAATTCCCACTTTTCCCGAAATTCCCAAATTTCCATGAAATTCCCATTGAAATGAATGGGACATTTTTCAAAGTTCCACATTTCTCATCCGATTCAAACCGTTCCAACTTCAAACTGTTCAGCCTATTCCAAAAATTCCCAGATTTCCCAGAATTCCAGGTTTTCCAGGACATTTTTCCCATTCAAAATGAATTGGCCATTTTTTCTAACTTCCACCATTTCCACATTTTTCAACCAATTCAAACCATTCCACCTTCAACATATTCCACTCATCCTGGACATTCAAACTATTATTTTTTCAAGTTCCCAAAAATTCCAGGAATTCCCAGAATTCCTTTTTTTTCAAACCATTTTTTTCTGGTGGCTACTCCTTTCACATTTTTCAACCCACTTACACCGCTCCACCGTCCAAACATTCCTCTTAAGCAGGTTCCTTTTTTGAACTGGAAAAATTCCCGGTTTTCCTGAAATTCCTGGAATTCCTCAATACCATTTCTCAAACAAAAATGTTACTACTTCAACATTTCTCGACCGATTTGAAAAATTCCAACACCAACCATTTCAACTCATTCAGAACATTCAAGTCTTTTAAAAAATTTCCAAAAAATTCCCACTTTTCCCGAAATTCCCAACTTTCCATGAAATTCCTATTGAAATGAATGGGACATTTTTCAAAGTTCCACATTTCTCATCCGATTCAAACCGTTCCAACTTCAAACTGTTCAGCCTATTCCAAAAATTCCCAGAATTCCAGGTTTTCCGGGACATTTTTCCCATTCAAAATGAATTGGCCATTTTTTCTAACTTCCACCATTTCCACATTTTTCAACCAATTCAAACCATTCCACCTTCAACATATTCCACTCATCCTGGACATTCAAACTATTATTTTTTCAAGTTCCCAAAAATTCCAGGAATTCCCAGAATTCCTTTTTTTCAAACCCTTTTTTTCTGGTGACTACTCCTTTCACATTTTTCAACCCACTTACACCGTTCCACCGTCCAAACATTCCTCTTAATCAGATTATTTTTTGAACTGGAAAAATTCCCAGTTTTCCCGAGATTCCTGGAATTCCTCAATACCATTTCTCAAACAAAAATTTTACTACTTCAACATTTCTCGACCGATTTGAAAAATTCCAACACCAACCATTTCAACTCATTCAGAACATTCAAGTCTTTTTAAAAACAATCAAAAAAATCCCACTTTTTCCGAAATTCCCAAATTTCCATGAAATTCCTACTGAAATGAATGGGACATTTTTCAAAGTTCCACATTTCTCATCCGATTCAAACCGTTCCAACTTCAAACTGTTCAGCCTATTCCAAAAATTACCAGATTTCCCAGAATTCCAGGTTGTCCTGGACATTTTTCCCATTCAAAATGAATTGGCCATTTTTTCTAACTTCCACCATTTCCACATTTTTCAACCGATTCAAACCATTCCACCTTCAACATATTCCACTCATCCTGGACATTCAAACTATTAGTTTTTCAAGTTCCCAAAAATTCCAGGAATTCCCAGAATTTCTTTTTTTTAAAACCCTTTTTTTCTGGTGACTACTCCTTTCACATTTTTCAACCCACTTCAACCGTTCCACCGTCCAAACATTCCTCTTAAGCAGGTTCTTTTTTTAACTCGAAAAATTCCCGGTTTTCCCGAAATTCCTCAATACCATTTCTCAAACAAAAATGTTACTACTTCAACATTTCTCGACCGATTTGAAAAATTCCAACACCAACCATTTCAACTCATTCAGAACATTCAAGTCTTTTAAAAAAAATCCAAAAAATTCCCACTTTTCCCGAAATTCCCAAATTTCCATGAAATTCCCATTGAAATGAATGGGACATTTTTCAAAGTTCCACATTTCTCATCCGATTCAAACCGTTCCAACTTCAAACTGTTCAGCCTATTCCAAAAATTCCCAGATTTCCCAGAATTCCAGGTTTTCCGGGACATTTTTCCCATTCAAAATGAATTGGCCATTTTTTCTAACTTCCACCATTTCCACATTTTTCCAACCAATTCAAACCATTCCACCTTCAACATATTCCACTCATCCTGGACATTCAAACTATTATTTTTTCAAGTTCCCAAAAATTCCAGGAATTCCCAGAATTCCTTTTTTTTCAAACCTTTTTTTCTGGTGACTACTCCTTTCACATTTTTCAACCCACTTCAACCGTTCCACCGTCCAAACATTCCTCTTAGGCAGGTTCTTTTTTGAACTGGAAAAATTCCCGGTTTTCCTGAAATTCCTGGAATTCCTTATTACCATTTCTCAAACAAAAATGTTACTACTTCAACATTTCTCGACCGATTTGAAAAATTCCAACACCAACCATTTCAACTCATTCAGAACATTCAAGTCTTTTAAAAAAAAATCCCAAAAAATTCCCACTTTTTCCGAAATTCCCAAATTTCCATGAAATTCCTACTGAAATGAATGGGACATTTTTCAAAGTTCCACATTTCTCATCCGATTCAAACCGTTCCAACTTCAAACTGTTCAGCCTATTCCAAAAATTACCAGATTTCCCAGAATTCCAGGTTGTCCTGGACATTTTTCCCATTCAAAATGAATTGGCCATTTTTTCTAACTTCCACCATTTCCACATTTTTCAACCAATTCAAACCATTCCACCTTCAACATATTCCACTCATCCTGGACATTCAAACTATCATTTTTCCAAGTTCAAAAAAAATTCCAGGAATTCCAAAATTCTCTTATTTTCAAACCCTTTTTTCTGGCAACTACTCCTTCAACATTATTCAACCCACTTCAACTGTTCCACCGTCCAAACATTCCTCTTAATCAGGTAGTTTTTTTTAACTGGAAAAATTCTCGGTTTTCCCGAAATTCCTGGAATTCCTCAATACCATTTCTCAAACAAAAATGTTACTACTTCAACATTTCTTGACCAATTTGAAAAATTCCAACACCAACCATTTCAACTCATTCAGAACATTCAAGCCTTTTAACATTTTCCCCAAAAATTCCCACTTTTCCAGAAATTGCCAAATTTCCATGAAATTCCCATTAATATGAATGGGACGTTTTTCAAAGTTCCACAATTCCCACATTTTTCATCCGATTCAAACCATTCCAACTTCAAACTGTTCAGCCTATTCCAAAAATTCCCAGATTTCCCAGAATTCCAGGTTTTCCGGGACATTTTTCCCATTCAAAATGAATTGGCCATTTTTTCTAACTTCCACCATTTCCACATTTTTCAACCAATTCAAACCATTCCACCTTCAACATATTCCACTCATCCTGGACATTCAAACTATCATTTTTCCAAGTTCAAAAAAATTCCAGGAATTCCAAAATTCTCTTATTTTCAAACCCTCTTTTCTGGCAACTACTCCTTCAACATTTTTCAACCCACTTCAACCGTTCCACCGTCCAAACATTCCTCTTAATCAGGTAGTTTTTTTAACTGGAAAAATTCCCGGTTTTCCCGAAATTCCTGGAATTCCTCAATACCATTTCTCAAACAAAAATGTTACTACTTCAACATTTCTCGACCGATTTGAAAAATTCCAACACCAACCATTTCAACTCATTCAGAACATTCGAGCCTTTTAACATTTTCCCCCAAAAATTCCCACTTTTCCAGAAATTGCCAAATTTCCATGAAATTTCCATTAATATGAATTCGGACATTTTTCAAAGTTCCACAATTCCCACATTTTTCATCCGATTCAAACCGTTCCAACTTCAAAATATTCAGCCTGTTAGGGAATGGCGTGCTCTACCTCAACAATTCTAAAAAATTTTTTTTCCAGGATTTCAGTTCAACTTCAGCATTCACACGCAGTTCCTTCAGAAATGGCCTCTTCCAGTTATTTTTTTACAATCAAATGGTAAATTCTAGACGCTGTACTAGCGTCACACTGTGGTTACAATGCAAGTAGCAGTAAAAAATATCCACTAAATCAGAAGTTACTCTACAGTTACTCAGTACCGTATTTTCCGCACCGTAAGGCGCCCTGGGTTATAAGCCGCGCCTTCAATGAACGGCATATTTCAAAACTTTGTCCACCTATAAGCCGCCCCGTGTTATAAGCCGCATCTAACTGCGCTAAAGGAATGTCAAAAAAACAGTCAGATAGGTCAGTCAAACTTTAATAATATATTAAAAACCAGCGTGATGTGGGCGCGCATGGAGTCGTATATCAACATGGACGGAGCTGCGTGAAAAAAGCCACC
This sequence comes from Nerophis lumbriciformis, assembly GCF_033978685.3. Classification (NCBI taxonomy): domain Eukaryota; kingdom Metazoa; phylum Chordata; class Actinopteri; order Syngnathiformes; family Syngnathidae; genus Nerophis; species Nerophis lumbriciformis. The sequence continues at coordinate 27,421,694 of NC_084577.2, read as the reverse complement.
CGGCCTCTTCGCGTAAACTTCCCTTAACCACTCGCTCATCTTTTCTTCATCCATCCATCCCTTCGAGTTAGCTTTTATGATGACGCCGGCTGGAAAGGTCTCTTTTGGCAAGGTCTTCTTTTTGAATATCACCATGGGTGGAAGTTTCTGGCCATTAGCATGGCAAGCTAGAACCACAGTGAAGGATGACTTCTCATTCCCTGTGGTGCGAATATTCACCGTACGTGCTCCCGTTGTATCCACAGTGCGGTTCACAGGAATATCAAAAGTCAGTGGAACCTCGTCCATGTTGATAATGTTCTCTGGCCGGATCTTTTTTTCAGCTATCTTGTTTTTACAATATGCACGGAAAGTAGCCAGCTTTTCTTGAAAGTCTTTAGGCAGTTGCTGTGAAATAGTAGTCCGTGTGCGGATGGAGAGATTGCGTCTTTTCATGAACCGGAAACCTGTCGCTTAGTAGGAGCCATTTTGTGGTCTTTACAGATGTAAACACACAAAGGAAATGAAACGTAATATCCGCGTGCTTCTTCTTCTTCTACGCGGGCGGGTGGTTGCTTACAGTAGAAGAAGAAGCGCTTCCTGTTCTATGGGGGCGGGTGCTTACCTTGGCGGTTGCTTGCGTAGAAGAAGAAGCGCTTCCTATTCTACGGGGAAAAAAGATGGCGGCTGTTTACCGTAGTTGCGAGACCGAAACTTTATGAAAATGAATCTTAATATTAATCCATATATAAAGCGCACCGGGTTATAAGCCGCACTGTCAGCTTTTGAGTAAATTTGTGGTTTTTAGGTGCGGCTAATAGTGCGGAAAATACGGTACTTGAGTAGTCTACTGAATATTTACTTTGGATACTTCTACTTGAGTCACATTACTCTAAAGCTGTGCTTCTCATGTATTTTGTGCACAGGAAGAAAAAACATTTTTGCATCCTTTTCTCACAGCCAGGAAGTAATAATAATACTAATGAATGTAATATTTGACTAATCGGGAAGTTTATTGGGACTACTTTTCCCAGCGCATCAAAGTCTTATAAAAACAAGACTAATGCAACAACAAACACACATTCCTCGCTCGCTTCCGACCGCCAAAGGTTGAAAAATGATCAAAACACAAAAATATTCCCAGCGCTCGTCTTCTCAGGCGCTAGCAGAGAGGTGGCCGGGTTGTTGTTGCAGCTGGAAGAAAGAGACGCTCTCACAAAGGTCGAACAGGCCGGGGGAAAGTTTAGTGCCGGAACATATTTTCATTTGTTGTTTACGAGCACGTGACGTTGTGTAGTTTGTAAACAAAGCCATGAAGCCATGACACGACCATTTATGATGATGTCATGTCTTTAATAATTACTTTCAACAATTTAAAGATGATTTACAATGATTAAATAAATAGAAAGCTACTTTAAATGTGATATTTATCGATGTCCTGGGGTCATGGCGCCGGATTTAATGAGCAGCAAATGCACTTGCATGGGTTTAGGTCAGGGCTTTCCAAACTTCTCCAGCCACGTAAATACAACTTGAGGCATGCGTGGACCACTTTGATACATTTTTGTACAAAACCCAAAAGCAGTGAAGTTGTCACGTTGTGTAAATGGTAAATAAAAACAGAATACAATGATTTGAAAATCATTTTCAACAATAGAATAGACTGCAAAGACAAGATATTTCATGTTCACACTGAGAAACTTATTTTTTTTTTTGCAAATAATCATTACTTTATAATTGAATGGCAGCAACACATTGCAAAAAAGGCATTTTTACCACTGTGTTACATGGCCTTTCCTTTTAACAACACTCAGTAAAGGTTTGGGAACTGAGGAGACACATTTTTGAAGTGGAATTCTTTCCCATTCTTGCTTGAAAAAGGGCATTAAACATAAATAAAAAATATTAAAACTTTTTATCGACAGATAGCTCTAAAGTTTATCTAGAGAGTCACGTTACAAATTTTTTTTATATATGACTTATTTAAAAAAAAATTATGACTGGGACCAATAAATGACTTATTTTAACACCTTTAAGAGTGGTGACCCTTTTGGGTCCCTGGGAATTTTAGTGTGATTTTATTTTTATTTTTTTCTGTCATTGATTAAAAAATGAGTGGCTGCGATGGTGGGGGAGGATGCCGGACAGACCTGGCAGGCCCAAACGCATTGTGAGGGTTTGCTGGGAACGTCTGGCAGAGTCTCCTGTCAGAGAGAGTTTCAATTCCCACCTCCGGAAGAACTTTGAACATGTCACGAGGGAGGTGCTGGACATTGAGTCCGAGTGGACCATGTTCCGCACCTCTATTGTCGAGGCGGCTGATTGGAGCTGTGGCCGCAAGGTAGTTGGTGCTTGTCGTGGCGGTAATCCTAAAACCCGTTGGTGGACACCGGCGGTGAGGGATGCCGTCAAGCTGAAGAAGGAGTCCTATCGGGTTCTTTTGGCTCATAGGACTCCCGAGGCAGCGGACAGGTACCGACAGGCCAAGCGGTGTGCGGCTTCAGCGGTCGCAGAGGCAAAAACTCGGACATGGGAGGAGTTCGGTGAGGCCATGGAAAACGACTTCCGGACGGCTTCGAAGCAATTCTGGACCACCATTCGCCGCCTCAGGAAGGGGAAGCAGTGCACTATCAACACCGTGTATGGTGCGGATGGTGTTCTGCTGACCTCGACTGCGGATGTTGTGGATCGGTGGAGGGAATACTTCGAAGACCTCCTCAATCCCACCAACACGTCTTCCTATGAGGAAGCAGTGCCTGGGGAGTCTGTGGTGGGCTCTCCTATTTCTGGGGCTGAGGTTGCTGAGGTAGTTAAAAAGCTCCTCGGTTGCAAGGCCCCGGGGGTGGATGAGATCCGCCCGGAGTTCCTTAAGGCTCTGGATGTTGTGGGGCTGTCTTGGTTGACAAGACTCTGCAACATCGCGTGGACATCGGGGGCGGTACCACTGGATTGGCAGACCGGGGTGGTGGTTCTTCTCTTTAAGAAGGGGAACCGGAGGGTGTGTTCTAACTATCGTGGGATCACACTCCTCAGCCTTCCCGGTAAGGTCTATTCAGGTGTACTGGAGAGGAGGCTACGCCGGATAGTCGAACCTCGGATTCAGGAGGAACAGTGTGGTTTTCGTCCTGGTCGTGGAACTGTGGACCAGCTCTATACTCTCGGCAGGGTCCTTGAGGGTGCATGGGAGTTTGCCCAACCAGTCTACATGTGTTTTGTAGACTTGGAGAAGGCATTCGACCGTGTCCCTCGGGAAGTCCTGTGGGGAGTGCTCAGAGAGTATGGGGTATCGGACTGTCTGATTGTGGCAGTCCGCTCCCTGTATGATCAGTGCCAGAGCTTGGTCCGCATGGCCGGTAGTAAGTTGGACACGTTTCCAGTGAGGGTTGGACTCCGCCAAGGCTGCCCTTTGTCACCGATTCTGTTCATAACTTTTATGGACAGAATTTCTAGGCGCAGTCAAGGCGTTGAGGGGATCTGGTTTGGTGGCTGCAGGATTAGGTCTCTGCTTTTTGCAGATGATGTGGTCCTGATGGCTTCATCTGGCCAGGATCTTCAGCTCTCACTGGATCGGTTCGCAGCTGAGTGTGAAGCGACTGGGATGAGAATCAGCACCTCCAAGTCCGAGTCCATGGTTCTCGCCCGGAAAAGGGTGGAGTGCCATCTCCGGGTTGGGGAGGAGATCTTGCCCCAAGTGGAGGAGTTCAAGTACCTCGGAGTCTTGTTCACGAGTGGGGGAAGAGTGGATGGTGAGATCGACAGGCGGATCGGTGCGGCGTCTTCAGTAATGCGGACGCTGTATCGATCCGTTGTGGTGAAGAAGGAGCTGAGCCGGAAGGCAAAGCTCTCAATTTACCGGTCGATCTACGTTCCCATCCTCACCTATGGTCATGAGCTTTGGGTTATGACCGAAAGGACAAGATCACGGGTACAAGCGGCTGAAATGAGTTTCCTCCGCCGGGTGGCGGGGCTCTCCCTTAGAGATAGGGTGAGAAGCTCTGTCATCCGGGAGGAGCTCAAAGTAAAGCCGCTGCTCCTCCACATGGAGAGGAGCCAGATGAGGTGGTTCGGGCATCTGGTCAGGATGCCACCCGAACACCTCCCTAGGGAGGTGTTTAGGGCACGTCCGACCGGTAGGAGGCCACGGGGAAGACCCAGGACACGTTGGGAAGACTATGTCTCCCGGCTGGCCTGGGAACGCCTCGGGATCCCCCGGGAGGAGCTGGACGAAGTGGCTGGGGAGAGGGAAGTCTGGGCTTCCCTGCTTAGGCTGCTGCCCCCGCGACCCGACCTCGGATAAGCGGAAGAAGATGGATGGATGGATGGATGGATGGATGACTGGGTGTTACGTTCCCTGATGGCTCAGCGTCTAGGGACTATAGGGGAACGCAACATAAAAGTGTATAAACCAAATGAGTTGTAAAAAAAAGACACCGAAGCCAAGAATTGAAAACAAAAACTAGTGTTATTGAAAAGTAACCAAGAGAGGGGGGGGGGGGGGTTACAACAAGACACAACACTAGCCTAGCTTGGGAATACAGGTGCTGTCAAAGAAATGAACAAAACATACCAAAATACACCTCTAGAAAAGAAAAGGTAAGCTGACTAACTGAAGCTATTTAATTAGCACAAACCAAAAACCTACCTATCTACTCTAGCCAAAGAGGGGGTCCAAAACATACAAGGGTGACAGCCACCACTAAGCCTGGTGTCTCTATACACAAACAAATCCTACGTGTTTTCGTGTATAGAGGCCTCTGTCTAACCTTTCCCAAGACTAGGCTACAGATACTTACAAAAGTTCAAAGGTAAAAAAAAATGAGGACAAAAAAAAACAACAGGTGGCACAAGTGTAGCAAAAAGCTTAACAAAAATGATTACCAAACAAGATAGCGCCAAAGACAAAGTAACGTCTCTCAAAGTTCCACACAGCATGTCAGAAAAAGAATCCACCCTGATCCAGTGGTGAGCAGGTGATTTTAAACAGGCTGGGAGGATGAATGGTGGTCCGGGATTGGCTGGCTGATTAACAGGTGAAACGAGGAGCAGCTGGGATTAGGAACCGGTTGATTGGCAGCAGAGGCAGTGAATGAGTGTGACCTGTACAAATAAATAGAAGAAGAAACACAAAACAAACAAACCACCACTACGTGGAACATAACACTGGGACCAATAAATGACTTATTTTAACACCTTTAAGAGTGGGGACCCTTTTGGGTCTCTGGGAATTTTAGTGTGTTTTTTTTTTTTAACTGTCATTGTTCAAAAAAAAAAAAAGAATTAAAATCAATGTTATGAATTATTGACCTACTTAGGTTTCTAATTACTTCACATCAAATATTTCACTTTGAAAATTTGTTTGGGGGGAAATGTTGCATGTTTTGTGTTTTTGCCATTAAAAATTTTGTTTTTTAACAAAAAGGGCATAAAACATAAAAAAATATATATTAAAACTTTCTATTGACAGATAGCTCTAGAGTTTATCTAGACAGCCGCGTTAAAAAAAAAAAAAAAGATTTTTTTTTTTTTTTTTTTAATTATGACTGGGACCAATAAATGACTTATTTTAACACCTTCAAGAGTGAGGACCCTTTTGGGTCCCTGGGAATTTTAGTGTTTTGTTTTTTTTAACTGTCATTGTTAAAAAAAAAATAACGAATTAAAATAAATGTTGTTAGGAATTATTGACCTACTTAGGGTTCTAATTACTTCACATCAAATATTTCACTTTGAACATTTGTTTGGGGGGAAATATTGCATATTTTTTTAAATTATGTTTTTTAACAAAAAGGACCTAAACATTAATAAATAAATATTAAAACGTTCTATCAACAGATAGATCTAGAGTTTATCTAGAGAATCAAGCATTTAAATTTATTTTGTATATGACTGATTATTAACATTTTTATGACTGGGACCCTTCCGAGTCCCCGGGACCAAAAATAAATAAATTACTTATTTTAACACCTTTAAGAGTCGGGGACCTTTTTGGGTCCCTGGGAATTTTAGTGTGATTTTTTTTTATTTTTCACTGTCATTGTTCAAAAAATAATAAGGAATTAAAATCCATGTTGTTATGAATAATTGACCTACTTAGGGTTCCAATTAAATATTTCACTTTGAACGTTTGTTTGGGGGGGAAATGGTCTATTTTGTGTTTTTGCCATTAAAAATTTGGTTGTTTTTTTTTTATAACAAAAAGGACATAAAATATTAAGAAAAAATACTAAAACTTTCAATCGACAGATATATCTAGAGTTTATCTAGAGAGTCAAGCGTTACATTTTTTTGTTTGTTTTAAAACATTTTTTTTGACTGGAACCAAACTTGAGGGAAGCCAAAAAGGTTTTTAAAAATAAAAAAATAAAAAAGTATGTATTGTATTAGTTTTGAAAATGAAAAATATTGAAATGGCCCCTGCATGGTTTTTCAGCGTGTGGCCCTCAGTGGAAAAAGTTTGGACACCCTGCTTGCTTTAGAGACTCCCGATTGACACAAGGTTTAATGATTGGTGCAAAGTCCCCTGGGATAGGCTCCAGCTCACCTGAGACACTGAACAGGGACAGAAATGGACTCTTATTTTGAGTCTGTCTCCTAGTTTGACACACGTGCAGACACTCATTGATGCTAATAATAATAATAATAATAATAACTGTATTGATACTCAAGTGCGAGCATGAACCTATCACATGTTTGCACTAAAAATACATCCATCCCATAATTAAAGTCCAATAATTCTATTACAGAACAATGCGATTCCTAATGAAGATCTAATGGGACCACTAATCAAGTTAAAGGATGTTCCAGGAAGGCAGAAGGCACACACACACACACACACACACACACACACACTTATATATACGCACACAAACACACATGCATACACACACACACTCACACACACACACACACACTTATATATACGCACACAAACACACATACATACACACACACACTCACACACACGTCTGCTATAATTACACAAAAGATTTGAAAGAGACATATTTACTGCAGCTAATAATGACGTAACAAAAGCAGAGTCACAAAATCGGGATTAAAAAGTCCAACCCATATGTTGGGTTATTATTATATTTTATTTTATTCATTTATGTAAGTTTATTTTATATTAATGGCAACTAGTGTTTTAATTATTAATCTATTATGTGATAATTATTATACTATTGGTACAACCCATGTGTTGGGTAATTACTGTATTTCATTATATTTATTTATGTATGTTTATTTATTTATTTAATAATTTATTATATGACCATTTTTATATTATTGGTACAAAAAAGTAATTGGGTTATTATTATATATGTTATTATATTAAATAATGTATTTATTATTTAATTATTAATGTATTATATGATAAACAATATATTATTGGTCCAACCCAAATTTTGGGTTGTTTTTATTATTATTAGGTGTATTGGTTACAAATGTTGATCTAATTGTTCATTTATTATATGATAAATATTATATTGGTCCAACCCATTTGTTGGGTTATTATTATATTTTATTTAATTCATTTATGTATGTTTATTTTTTTTAATGGCAACTAGTGTTTTAATTATTAATTTATTATGTGATTATTATATTATTGCTACAACCCATGTGTTGGGTAATTACTGTATTTCATTATATTTATTTATGTATGTTTATTTATTTATTTAATAATTTATTATATGATCATTTTTATATTATTAGTACAAAAAAAATTGTTGGGTTATTATTATATATGTTATTATATTAAATCATGTATTTATTATTTAATTATTAATGTATTATATGATAAACAATATATTATTGGTCCAACCCAAATTTTGGGTTGTTTTTATTATTATTAGGTGTATCGCGGACAAATGTTTATCTAATTGTTCATTTATTATATGATACATATTATATTGGTCCAACCCAAATGGAGGAGGAACAAAATGTGTGACTCTCATGGAGGAGGAACAAAATGTGTGACTCTCATGGAGGAGGAACATGATGTGTGACTCTCATGGAGGAGGAACATGATGTGTGACTCTCATGGAGGAGGAACAAAATGTGTGACTCTCATGGAGGAGGAACATGATGTGTGACTCTCATGGAGGAGGAACAAGATGTGTGACTCTCATGGAGGAGGAACATGATGTGTGACTCTCATGAAGGAGGAACAAGATGTGTGACTATCATAGAGGAGGAACATGATGTGTGACTCTCATGGAGGAGGAACAAGATGTGTGACTATCATGGAGGAGGAACATGATGTGTGACTCTCATGGAGGAGGAACATGATGTGGGACTCATGGAGGAGGAACATGATGTGTGACTCTCATGGAGGAGGAACAAGATGTGTGACTATCATGGAGGAGGAACATGATGTGTGACTCTCATGGAGGAGGAACATGATGTGTGACTCTCATGGAGGAGGAACATGATGTGTGACTCTCATGGAGGAAGAACATGATGTGTGACTCTCATGGAGGAGGAACAAAATGTGTGACTCTCATGGAGGAGGAACAAGATGTGTGACTCTCATGGAGGAGGAACAAAATGTGTGACTCTCATGGAGGAGGAACAAGATGTGTGACTCTCATGGAGGAGGAACAAAATGTGTGACTCTCATGGAGGAGGAACAAGATGTGTGACTCTCATGGAGGAGGAACAAAATGTGTGACTCTCATGGAGGAGGAACATGATGTGTGACTCTCATGGAGGAGGAACAAAATGTGTGACTCTCATGGAGGAGGAACAAGATGTGTGACTCTCATGGAGGAGGAACAAAATGTGTGACTCTCATGGAGGAGGAACATGATGTGTGACTCCCATGGAGGAACATGATGTGTGGCAGACGTGATTTGCAGTCAATTTGACGACGGGGAATTGTTTGGATGATTTTTTTGTCAAACAGAAACAAAAACCTTCTTCACACTCAAGTGTCTCCTTCAAACATGAAGAACCACTGCATTATTCATGGCCATGCAGAGTGGGTAGCCCCCCCCACTACACACACACACACACACACACACACACACACACACACACACACACACGGTGAAGATGTTTCTTCACCACCATAATTCAGCCCTGCTTCATTTGGCTAATATGACAGCATGGTGTGTAAATCACATGACCTTTGTTCACCCATTCATACCTGCGTGTGTGTGTGTGTGTGTGTGTGTGTGTGTGTGTGTGTGTGTGTGTGTGTGTGTGTGTGTGTGTGTGTAGGTGCGTGTAAGTGTGTGTGCGTGTGTGTAATTACCATTAGCACGTGTGATGTTATACCACACATCCACACAAGACCATTCACCTGAAATAGTCAAGCTCCGATTGGCAATTAGTGTAATGTTGCTCATTTGCATAATGAAGAGTCAAAAGAGAGAGAGAGAAAGAGAGAGAGAGAGAGAAAGAACCCACATGTGCAAAACTGTGTCTTTGGTGCTGTGATGGTTCTTCATGGTCTTGTTTGTGTTCGTTGTGTTGTTTGTGTTCTTCTTTGAGTTCTTGTTTGTGTTCTTCTTTGAGTTCTTGTTTGGGTTCTCCATGTTCTTGTTTGTGTTCTTCGTGGTCTTCTTTGGGTTCTTTGTGGTCTTGTTTGTGTTCTTCGTGGTCTTCTTTGGGTCCTTTGTGGTCTTGTTTGTGTTCTTCCTGTTCTTCTTTGAGTTCTTCATGTTCTTGTTTGGGTTCTTTGTGTTCTTATTTGTGTTCTTTGTGCTTGTGTTTGTGTTCCTCATGTTCTTGTTTGGGTTCTTCATATTCTTGTTTGGGTTCTTATTTGTGTTTTTCGTGCTCTTTTTTGTGTTCTGTGTCCTTGTTTGGGTTCTTCATGTTCTTGTGTTCCTCGTGTTCCTATTTGAGTTCTTCATGTTCTTGTTTATGTTCTTTGTGTTCTTCTTTGAGTTCTTCATGTTCTTCTTTATGTTCTTGTTTGTGTTCTTCCAGTTCTTGTGTTCTTCTTTGAGTTCTTCATGTTCTTGTTTGGGTTCTTCGTGTCCTTATTTGTGTTCTTCATGCTTGTGTATGTGTTCCTCATATTCTTGTTTGGGTTCTTTGTGTTCTTCTTTGGGTTCTTTGTGGTCTTGTTTGTGTTCTTCCTGTTCTTCTTTGAGTTATTCATGTTCTTGTTTGGGTTCTTTGTGTTCTTACTTGTGTTCTTTGTGCTTGTGTTTGTGTTCCTCATGTTCTTGTTTGGGTTCTTCATATTCTTGTTTGGGTTCTTATTTGTGTTTTTCGTGCTCTTTTTTGTGTTCTGTGTTCTTGTTTGGGTTCTTCATGTTCTTGTGTTCCTCGTGTTCCTATTTGAGTTCTTCATGTTCTTGTTTATGTTCTTTGTGTTCTTCTTTGAGTTCTTCATGTTCTTGTTTATGTTCTTGTTTGTGTTCTTCCAGTTCTTGTGTTCTTCTTTGAGTTCTTCATGTTCTTGTTTGGGTTCTTTGTGTTCTTTGTGCTTGTGTTTGGGTTCCTCACGTTCTTGTTTGGGTTCTTCATATTCTTGTTTGGGTTCTTATTTGTGTTTTTCGTGCTCTTTTTTGTGTTCTGTGTTCTTGTTTGGGTTCTTCATGTTCTTGTGTTCCTCGTGTTCCTATTTGAGTTCTTCATGTTCTTGTTTATGTTCTTGTTTGTGTTCTTCCAGTTCTTGTGTTCTTCTTTAAGTTCTTCATGTTCTTGTTTGGGTTCTTTGTGTCCTTATTTGTGTTCTTCGTTCTTGTGTTTGTGTTCCTCACGTTCTTGTTTGGGTTCTTCATATTCTTGTTTGGGTTCTTATTTGTGTTTTTTGTGCTCTTTTTTGTGTTCTGTGTTCTTGTTTGGGTTCTTCATGTTCTTGTGTTCCTCGTGTTCCTATTTGAGTTCTTCATGTTCTTGTTTATGTTCTTTGTGTTCTTCTTTGAGTTCTTCATGTTCTTGTTTGTGTTCTTCCAGTTCTTGTGTTCTTCTTTGAGTTCTTCATGTTCTTGTTTGGGTTCTTCGTGTCCTTATTTGTGTTCTTCGTGCTTGTGTTTGTGTTCCTCATATTCTTGTTTGGGTTCTTTGTGTTCTTATTTGTGTTTTTCGTGCTCTTTTTTGTGTTCTGTGTTCTTGTTTGGGTTCTTCATGTTCTTGTGTTCCTCGTGTTCCTATTTGAGTTCTTCATGTTCTTGTTTATGTTCTTTGTGTTCTTCTTTGAGTTCTTCATGTTCTTGTTTATGTTCTTGTTTGTGTTCTTCCAGTTCTTGTGTTCTTCATGTTCTTGTTTGGGTTCTTCGTGTCCTTATTTGTGTTCTTCGTGCTTGTGTTTGTGTTCCTCATATTCTTGTTTGGGTTCTTTGTGTTCTTCTTTGGGTTCTTTGTGGTCTTGTTTGTGTTCTTCCTGTTCTTCTTTGAGTTATTCATGTTCTTGTTTGGGTTCTTTGTGTTCTTATTTGTGTTCTTTGTGCTTGTGTTTGTATTCCTCATGTTCTTGTTTGGGTTCTTTGTGTTCTTATTTGTGTTCTTTGTGCTTGTGTTTGTGTTCCTCATGTTCTTGTTTGGCTTCTTCATATTCTTGTTTGGGTTCTTATTTGTGTTTTTCGTGCTCTTTTTTGTGTTCTGTGTTCTTGTTTGGGTTCTTCATGTTCTTGTGTTCCTCGTGTTCCTATTTGAGTTCTTCATGTTCTTGTTTATGTTCTTTGTGTTCTTCTTTGAGTTCTTCATGTTCTTTTTTATGTTCTTGTTTGTGTTCTTCCTGTTCTTGTGTTCTTCTTTGAGTTCTTTATGTTCTTGTTTGTGTTCTTCTTTGAGTTCTTCATGTCCTTGTTTGGGTTCTTCGTGTTCTTATTTGTGTTCTTCGTGCTTGTGTTCCTCATATTCTTGTTTGGGTTCTTTGCGTTCTTATTTGTGTTTTTCATGATCTTTTTTGTGTTCTGTGTTCTTGTTTGGGTTCTTCGTGTTCTTGTTTATGTTATTTGTGTTCTTATTTGTGTTCTTCTTGTTCTTGTTTGTGTTCCTTGACTTTGCCCACTGAGACCGGACGTTGTGACGAAGTTCCACTCCCGATCTGTGCCACTTGAGGACCAAACATCAGATGTGGTGTGGCGTGTAAACGAGGTCCTTGCGACCACACCAAGTGTTCCTATTGACTTAGAACGTTCACAAAACGCTGAACTCATCCCTAGTTTGTTCTGTTTTTAGTACAGATTCTACAAAACTGGCAGTTTAGAACATTGTGAAAAAAATGGTGATATTAAAAGAGATCGGATGATTTAAAAACATTTTTAGGATAATCAGCTTGGAGTAATGACAAATAAAGAAGCAACACCACACAAATAAATGTTCCTCCAGTGTTCAGCGGTCCATGAATCCACCGGCCAGTTTAATCCACTCAAAAAAGTGAAATATTAAGGTGAGATAATAATCCTTAAAATGCTTTTTTATAAACCAATTCCATATAGTACCGATATACATCGGTACCAATAGGGGTATCTTTTGGTTCAAATCTTAACGACATACCACAGCTCTAAAATAGACTATTCTGCTTTGAATGTGAGTCAAGTAACTATACAAATAATCTTCTTCTTCTCTGTCGGCTGCTGATATTTTGATATTTTCAACAACAACCTTTTTGAGGACCTGTGTGCTAAAAAAGTCAACAAGATGGACGCGGGCCAAGAAGACGTTCCAGACTTGGACTGCAGGCGTTGGACACAAGTTGTGTGGGTGCAGCACTTTTTTATTTAGCACACGTTGTTGATTCATTCTTCTTCAAGACACTTTCTTTCTTCATAGAGTCTTAGTCCGCCATTTTTGTTGTTAGAAAACATAGACTCACCTGTCCTTGGTTGTCAATCAAAAGACACACCTGTCCCTGAGAATCATAGACTCACCTGTCCTTGGTTGTCAACCAGAAGACACACCTTTCCCTGAGAATCATAGACTCACCTGTCCTTGGTTGTCAATCAGAAGACACACCTGTCCCTGAGAATCATAGACTCACCTGTCCTTGGTTGTCAACCAGGAGACACACCTGTCCCTGAGAATCATAGACTCACCTGTCCTTGGTTGTCAATCAAGAGACACACTTGTGCCTAATTGACAGTCAAAAGACACACCTGTCCCTGAGAATCATAGACTCACCTGTCCTTGGTTGTCAATCAGAAGACACACCTGTCCTTGGTTCAGAAGACACACCTGTCCCTGGTTGTCAATCAGAAGACACACTTGTGCCTGATTGACAGTCAAAAGACACACCTGTCCCTGAGAATCATAGACTCACCTGTCCTTGGTTGTCAATCAAGAGACACACTTGTGCCTGATTGACAGTCAAAAGACACACCTGTCCCTGAGAATCATAGACTCACCTGTCCTTGGTTGTCAATCAGAAGACACACCTGTCCTTGGTTCAGAAGACACACCTGTCCCTGGTTGTCAATCAGAAGACACACTTGTGCCTGATTGACAGTCAAAAGACACACCTGTCCCTGAGAATCATAGACTCACCTGTCCTTGGTTGTCAATCAGAAGACACACCTGTCCCTGAGAATCATAGACTCACCTGTCCTTGGTTATCAATCAGGAGACACACCTGTCCCTGAGAACCAGACTCACCTGTCCTTGGTTGTCAATCAGGAGACACACCTGTCCCTGAGAATCATAGACTCACCTGTCCTTGGTTGTCAATCAGAAGACACACCTGTCCTTGGTTCAGAAGACACACCTATCCCTGGTTGTCAATCAGGAGACACACTTGTGCCTGATTGACAATCAAAAGACACACCTGTCCCTGAGAATCATAGACTCACCTGTCCTTGGTTGTCAATCAGAAGACACACCTGTCCCTGAGAATCATAGACTCATCTGTCCTTGGTTGTCAATCAGAAGACACACCTTTCCCTGACAATCATAGACTCACCTGACCTTGGTTGTCAATCAGAAGACACACCTGTCCCTGAGAATCATAGACTCACCTGTCCTTGGTTGTCAATCAAGAGACACACTTGTGCCTGATTGACAGTCAAAAGACACACCTGTCCCTGAGAATCATAGACTCATCTGTCCTTAGTTGTCAATCAGAAGACACACCTGTCCCTGAGAATCATACACTCACCTGTCCTTGGTTGTCAATCAGAAGACACACCTGTCCTTGGTTCAGAAGACACACCTGTCCCTGGTTGTCAATCAAAAGACACACCTGTCCCTGAGAATCATAGACTCACCTGTCCTTGGTTGTCAATCAGGAGACACACCTTTCCCTGAGAATCATACACTCACCTGTCCTTGGTTGTCAATCAAGAGACACACTTGTGCCTGATTGATAGTCAAAAGACACACCTGTCCCTGAGAATCATAGACTCACCTGTCCTTGGTTGTCAATCAGAAGACACACCTGTCCCTGAGAATCATAGACTCATCTGTCCTTGGTTGTCAATCAGAAGACACACCTGTCCCTGAGAATCATACACTCACCTGTCCTTGGTTGTCAATCAGAAGACACACCTGTCCCTGGTTGTCAATCAGGAGACACACTTGTGCCAGATTGACGATCAAAAGACACACCTGTCCCTGAGAATCATAGACTCACCTGTCCTTGGTTGTCAATCAGAAGACACACCTGTCCCTGAGAATCATAGACTCACCTGTCCTTGGTTGTCAATCAAGAGACACACTTGTGCCTGATTGACAGTCAAAAGACACACGTGTCCCTGAGAATCATAGACTCACCTGTCCTTGGTTGTCAATCAGGAGACACACCTGTCCCTGAGAATCATAGACTCACCTGTCCTTGGTTGTCAATCAGGAGACACACCTGTCCCTGAGAATCATACACTCACCTGTCCTTGGTTGTCAATCAGAAGACACACCTGTCCCTGTATGTCAATCAGAAGACACACCTTTCGCTGGCCATCAATCAGGAGACACACTTGTGCCTGATTGACAGTCAAAAGACACACCTGTCCCTGAGAATCAAAGACTCACCTGTCCTTGGTGATCAATCAGAAGACACACCTGTCCCTAAGAATCATACACTCACCTGTCCTTGGTTGTCAATCAGAAGACACCTGTCCCTGAGAATCATAGACTCACCTGTCCGTGGTTGTCAATCAGAAGACACACCTGTCCCTGAGAATCATAGACTCACCTGGCCTTGGTTGTCAATCAGAAGACACACCTGTCCCTGGTTGTTAATCAGGAGACACACCTGTCCCTAAGGATCATAGACTCAGACTGTTTGTATGAACTAGCAGTGACATGGACCCCCTACTCAGTCTACCTTCAGTGTTAAAATAGAACAAATAATGATATTATTGTATTTAGTTTAACACTTAGGGTAGCTATACTCTATTATTTGAATAACAAGGTACCTTTAGGACCAGTTTCATTTAAAACACACTTTTATCCAAGATTTATAAGTAGGGGGTCCTTGCTCCATCTCTCCATCAGCTTACGGGTCCTTGGCCATTGCAGACCCCTGCTAAATAGCCTTCATTCCTTTTGAACCTGTTTTGATTGCCGGCTCTTTAGAACCAACACTTGTAACAAGTCGAGTTAGCGAAGAGGCAAGGCTGAGGTAGATTGCTAGTTATGCTACCTCGCACAATCAGAGTAGTGGCGGAGAAGAGTTGAGGCCTTTCAGAGAGTCGCCAGCCAGGAGTGGAGAGGACAACTGTCGGTTGGTAGTGCGACTGACGTAAGCCTCAGCAGGAGAACGGCGGCTGCAAGGCGGTGGAAGTTGGACCGCCTCCAATGGTTGGTTTTGATCGCTAGAGACAACTGGTGTCTGGTAAGGTAAGGTACCAAGGTACTAAAAGTGCCTCCATTGTGGTCCATTTTGTAAAATAAGACCATCCATCCATCCATCCATCTTCTTCCGCTTATCCGAGGTCGGGTCGCGGGGGCAGCAGCTTAAGCAGGGAAACCCAGACTTCCCTCTCCCCAGCCACTTCGTCCAGCTCCTCCCGGGGGATCCCGAGGCGTTCCCAGGCCAGCCGGGAGAGATAGTCTTCCCAGCGTGTCCTGGGTCTTCCCCGTGGCCTCCTACCGGTCGGACGTGCCCAAAACACCTTCCTAGGGAGGCGTTCGGGTGGCATCCTGACCAGATGCCCGAACCACCTCATCTGGCTCCTCTCCATGTGGAGGAGCAGCGGCTTTACTTTGAGCTCCCCCCGAATGACAGAGCTTCTCACCCTATCTCTAAGGGAGAGCCCCGCCACTCGGCGGAGGAAACTCATTTCGGCCGCTTGTACCCGTGATCTTGTCCTTTCGGTCATGACCCAAAGCTCATGACCATAGGTGAGGATGGGAACGTAGATCGACCGGTAAATCGAGAGCTTTGCCTTCCGGCTCAGCTCCTTCTTCACCACAACGGATCGATACAGCGTCCGCATTACTGAAGACGCCGCACCGATCCGCCTGTCGATGTCACGATCCACTCTTCCCCCACTCGTGAACAAGACTCCGAGGTACTTGAACTCCTCCACTTGGGGCAAGATCTCCTACCCAACCCGGAGATGGCACTCCACCCTTTTCCGGGAGAGAACCATGGACTCGGACTTGGAGGTGCTGATTCCCATCCCAGTCGCTTCACACTCGGCTGCGAACCGATAAAATAAGACCAGATATTAGAAATAATCCCGTGTTTGTACGAGCGGTAGAAAGCCACTGAACTGAGAAACATTTTCCCTTCTTAACAGCTGTAATGAAATGGTTGGATTTGTTTTATTGATTACAGTTTGCTGTGAGTTAGAAGCAGAAAAAGGCTCGAGTATTTTTTGGCATTATTCTTTTTTTCAAATATTAGCTTTATTCAAAACTATTTTCTCTTAATCTGTCTCTCCTCTACCTCGTCCAACTGCTCCGCCATCAACGTTCATGGTGAGCCAGGACGTGATTCGAGGTGTGCTGTGGTCCTTCTTGTCCATGAAACAGTCCGACAGTTCATGGTTAGTACTGTTCCTGTCCATAAAGACAGTCCGACAGTTCATGGTTAGTTCTGTTCCTGTCCATAAAGACAGTCCGACAGCTCATGGTTAGTTCTGTTCCCGTCCATAAAGACAGTCCGACAGTTCATGGTTAGTTCTGTTCCCGTCCATAAAGATAGTCCGACAGTTCATGGTTAGTTATGTTCCTGTCAATAAAGACAGTCCAACAGTTCATGGTTAGTTCTATTCCCGTCCATAAAGACAGTTCGACAGTTCATGGTTAGTTCTGTTCCCTTCCACAAAGACAGTCCAACAGTTCATGGTTAGTTCTGTTTCTGTCCATAAAGACAGTCCGACAGTTCATGGTTAGTTCCGTTCCCGTCCATAAAGACAGTCCAACAGTTCTGTTCCCGTCCATAAAGACAGTCCGTTCGTTCATGGTTAGTCCTGTAGCAACGGCGTCCAATTGTGCTGAAGCATCCCAGTTTCTAGATTAGGACGGTTCTTCTTCTGAAGAGATCTTGTTCTCACGTTCTCAACTTAAAGCTATGTTCAAGTTTCTCCTCTCATTGAGTCCTCGGTAGTGAGTCCATGTGGGAAACCACTATCTTGTATCGCTCCACAGCTGTGAGCCAGAGTTGTTTTTGCATATCCACAGAGGTGTGTTATTGCTGTCCTGCCTGTCGCATGGCTTCCACGGTAGTCGCCTCCTCGGCCCTCGGTAGCGTGCCGCCTACAAACTGGTCTCTCTTAGAAACATGGTCCCGATGCTGTAGGACACTTTCCTCATAGAGGCCGGGGGCGCGGAGCGAGAGCTGGTCAACGAGGCGTGGCTGTGGGACGTCCCCGCTTCTAGGAAATAACACGTACCTGGAATCTCCGTAGGGAAATTCTCGGGGAGCTCCAAACGCGAACGAGGGACGAAGGAAAACGATCGGTCGTCTTTCAGCAACCTGACGGAGGAATTGACGCATGGTAAGTTAGGGCGGAATGTGTGTGTGACGTCCGTTGGGCGCACTTACTGGTAAGTCGTAGGGCTGACATTGATGCACCTGGGATGACTCCCTGACTCAAACTTGCTGGCCAGAGTCACGTTGTTCCCAAACAGACAATACCGAGGCATTTTCACTCCGACCACACCGGCCAGGACTGAACCCGTGTGGATGCCGATCCTCAGCTGCACAGATAACACCACAACAAGGGTTTAAAAACCGGGTCATTCAAACTCCCTGGTTAATCACTTTCACAGATCACAACACCATCCATCCATCCATCCATCCATCCATCTTCTTCCGCTTATCCGAGGTCGGGTCGCGGGGGCAGCAGCTTAAGCAGGGAAGCCCAGACTTCCCTCTCCCCAGCCACTTCGTCCAGCTTTCCTGTGGGACCCCGAGGCGTTCCCAGGCCAGCCGAGAGACGTAGTCTTCCCAACGTGTCCTGGGTCTTCCCCGCGGCCTCCTACCGGTGGGACGTGCCCTAAACACCTCCCTAGGGAGGCGTTCGGGTGGCATCCTGACCAGATGCCCGAACCACCTCATCTGGCTCCTCTCGATGTGGAGGAGCAGCGGCTTTACTTTGAGCTCCTCCCGGATGGCAGAGCTTCTCACCCTATCTCTAAGGGAGAGCCCCGCCACCCGGCGGAGGAAACTCATTTCTGCCGCTTGTACCCGTGATCTTGTCCTTTCGGTCATAACCCAAAGCTCATGACCATAGGTGAGGATGGGAACGTAGATCGACCGGTAAATTGAGAGCTTTGCCTTCCGGCTCAGCTCCTTCTTCACCACAACGGATCGATACAGCGTCCGCATTACTGAAGACGCCGCACCGATCCGCCTGTCGATCTCACGATCCACTCTTCCCCCACTCGTGAACAAGACTCCGAGGTACTTGAACTCCTCCACTTGGGGCAAGATCTCCTCCCCAACCCGGAGATGGCACTCCACCCTTTTCCGGGCGAGAACCATGGACTCGGACTTGGAGGTGCTGATTCTCATCCCAGTTGCTTCACACTCAGCTGCGAACCGATCCAGTGAGAGCTGAAGATCCTGGCCAGATGAAGCCATCAGGACCACATCATCTGCAAAAAGCAGAGACCTAATCCTGCAGCCACCAAACCAGACCCCCTCAACGCCTTGACTGCGCCTAGGAATTCTGTCCATAAAAGTTATGAACAGAATCGGTGACAAAGGGCAGCCTTGGCGGAGTCCAACCCTCACTGGAAACGTGTCCGACTTACTACCGGCAATGCGGACCAAGCTCTGGCACTGATCATACAGGGAGCGGACTGCCACAATCAGACAGTCCGATACCCCGTACTCTCTGAGCACTCCCCACAGGACTTCCCGAGGGACACGGTCGAATGCCTTCTCCAAGTCCACAAAACACATGTAGACTGGTTGGGCAAACTCCCATGCACCCTCAAGGACCCTGCCGAGAGTATAGAGCTGGTCCACAGTTCCACGACCAGGACGAAAACCACACTGTTCCTCCTGAATCCGAGGTTCGACTATCCGGCGTAGCCTCCTCTCCAGTACACCTGAATAGACCTTACCGGGAAGGCTGAGGAGTGTGATCCCACGATAGTTAGAACACACCCTCCGGTTCCCCTTCTTAAAGAGAGGAACCACCACCCCGGTCTGCCAATCCAGAGGTACCGCCCCCGATGTCCACGCGATGCTGCAGAGTCCAGAGTCTTAGAAATAAGTCCCCACTGCCAAAAGTACTCTTTGTTGAGTACTTGTGAGTCAGTGAAACTCGACTCTATTAAACTGTGAGTTAGTGAAACTTGAGTCTTTGTCAAGTACTTGTGAGTCTGTGAAACTCGACTCTTTACCAACACTAGAGTTAGTGCAACTTGGGTCTTTGTTGAGTATCTGTGAGTCAGTGGAAAACCAGGCTTTGTCAAGTACCTGTGAGTCGATGAAACTATAGTCCATATCCAGTACCTGTGAGTCAGTAAAACCAGAGGCTTTGTCGAGTACCTGTGAGTCTGTAAAACCCAAGTCTTTGTCAATCACCCGTGACTCAGTGAAACAGGCCTTTTTATCAACCCACGAGTTAGTGAAATTTGGGTTTTTGTCAAGTACTTGGAAGTTAGTGAAACTCAAGTCTTTGTCAGAAACACGTGAGTCACTGAGAATCCAGTCTTTGTCGAGTATTTGTGAGTCAGTGAATCTTGAGTCTTTTTCAGGTTCTCGTGACTCAGGGAAAGACAAGTCTTTATCAAGTACCTGTGAGTCAGTGTAACTCAAATCTTTGTCAGGTACCCGTGAGTCAGTGAAACTGGAATAATTCCAAATAAAGATGGAAATAGTTAATAATCATAACTATTTTATTTACAGGTTCTTAAAGATATAAATAGTCAATAATCATCACTGACTTTTATTTACAGGTCCCTAAAGATAGAAATAGTCAATAATCATAACTGACTATTTTATTTACAGGTCCCTAAAGATAGAAATAGTCAATAATCATCACTCACTATTTTATTTACAGGTCCTTAAAGATAGAAATAGTCAATAATCATCACTGACTATTTTATTTACAGGTCCTTAAAGATAGAAATAGTCAATAATCATCACTGACTATTTTATTTACAGGTCCTTAAAGATAGAAATAGTCAATAATCATCACTGACTATTTTATTTACAGGTCCTTAAAGATAGAAATAGTCAATAATCATCACTGACTATTTTATCTACAGGTCCTTAAAAATAGAAATAGTCAATAATCATCACTGACTATTTTATTTACAGGTCCTTAAAGATAGAAATTGTCAATAATCATCAGTGACTGTTTTATCTACAGGTCCTTAAAGACAGAAATAGTCAATAATCACCAGTGAATATTTTTTAAAGGTCCTTAAAGATAGAAACAGTCAATAATCATAATTGACTCTTTTATCTATAAGTCCTTAAAGATAGAAATAGTTAATTATCATGACTGACTTTTATTTACAGGTCCTTAAAGATAGAAATAGTCAATAATCATCACTGACTGTTTTATCTACAGGTCCTTAAAGATATAAATAGTCAATAATCATCACTGACTATTTTATCTACAGGTCCTTAAAGATAGAAAAAGTCAATAATCATCACTGACTATTTTATCTACAGGTCCTTAAAGATATAAATAGTCAATAATCATCACTGACTATTTTATTTACAGGTCCTTAAAGATATAAATAGTCAATAATCATCACTGCTGACTCTTTTATCTACAGGTCCTTAAAGATAGAAATAGTCAATAATCACCTGCGACTATTTTATTTACAGGTCCTTAAAGATAAAAACAGTCAATAATCACCACTGACTATTTTATTTACAGGTCCTTCAAGATATAAATAGTCAATAATCACCAGTGACTGTTTTATCTACAGGTCCTTAAAGATAGGAATAGTCAATAATCATCAGTGACTGTTTTATCTACAGGTCCTTAAAGATAGAAATAGTCAATAATCACCAGTGAATATTTTTTAAAGGTCCTTAAACATAGAAATAGTCAATAATCATAATTGACTCTTTTATATACAAGTCTTTAAAGATATATATAGTTAATTATCATGACTGACTATTTTATTTACAGGTCCTTAAAGATAGAAATTGTCAATAATCATCACTGACTATTTTATCTACAGGTCCTTAAAGATAGAAATAGCCAATAATCATAACTGAGTATTTTATTTACAGGTCCGTAAAGATATAAATAGTCAATAATCATCACTGACTCTTTTATCTACAGGTCCTTAAAGATAGAAATAGTCAATAATCACCTGCGACTATTTTATTCACAGGTCCTTAAAGATAAAAATAGTCAATAATCACCTGCGACTATTTTATTTACAGGTCCTTAAAGATAAAAATTGTCAATAATCACCTGCGACTATTTTATTTACAGGTCCTTCAAGATATAAATAGTCAATAATCACCAGTGACTGTTTTATCTACAGGTCCTTAAAGATAGGAATAGTCAATAATCATCAGTGACTGTTTTATCTACAGGTCCTTAAAGATAGAAATAGTCAATAATCATCACTGACTATTTTATCTACAGGTCCTTAAAGATAGAAATTGTCAATAATCATCACTGACTGTTTTATCTACAGGTCCTTAAAGATAGAAATAGTCAATAATCACCAGTGAATATTTTTTAAAGGTCCTTAAAGATAGAAACAGTCAATAATCATAATTGACTCATTTATATATAAGTCCTTAAAGATATCCATCCATCCATCCATTTTCTACCGCTTATTCCCTTTGGGGTCGCGGGGGGCGCTGGAGCCTATCTCAGCTACAATCGGGCGGAAGGTGGGGTACACCCTGGACAAGTCGCCACCTCATCGCAGCCTTAAAGATATATATAGTTAATTATCATGACTGACTGTTTTATTTACAGGTCCTTAAAGATAGAAATAGTCAATAATCATCACTGACTATTTTATCTACAGGTCCTTAAAGATAGAAATAGTCAATAATCATCACTGACTATTTTATCTACAGGTCCTTAAAGATAGAAATAGTCAATAATCATCACTGACTATTTTATCAACAGGTCCTTAAAGATAGAAATAGCCAATAATCATAACTGAGTATTTTATTTACAGGTCCTTAAAAATATAAATAGTCAATAATCATCACTGACTCTTTTATCTACAGCTCCTTAAAGATATAAATAGTCAATAATCATCACTGACTCTCTTATCTACAGGTCCTTAAAGATAGAAATAGTCAATAATCACCAGTGAATATATTTTAAAGGTCCTTAAAGATAGAAACAGTCAATAATCATAATTGACTCTTTTATATATAAGTCCTTAAAGATATATATAGTTAATTATCATGACTGACTATTTTATTTACAGGTCCTTAAAGATAGAAATAGTCAATAATCATCACTGACTATTTTATCTACAGGTCCTTAAAGATAGAAATAGTCAATAATCATCACTGACTGTTTTATCTACAGGTCCTTAAAGATAGAAATAGTCAATATTCACCAGTGAATATTTTTTAAAGGTCCTTAAAGATAGAAACAGTCAATAATCATAATTGACTCTTTTATATATAAGTCCTTAAAGATATATATAGTTAATTATCATGACTGACTATTTTATTTACAGGTCCTTAAAGATAGAAATTGTCAATAATCATCACTGACTATTTTATCTACAGGTCCTTAAAGATATAAATAGTCAATAATCATCACTGACTATTTTATCTACAGGTCCTTAAAGATAGAAATAGCCAATAATCATAACTGAGTATGTTATTTACAGGTCCTTAAAAATATAAATAGTCAATAATCATCACTGACTCTTTTATCTACAGGTCCTTAAAGATAGAAATAGTCAATAATCATCACTGACTCTTTTATCTACAGGTCCTTAAAGGCAAATAGAATCTTTTTCTCTGGGTAGGCCTCCCGCACACGGCGAGCAGACACGGAGCCCAGTAGATTCCTAATGATCCACCAGAAGAGCATCTCATCGCCTTGGCAACGCACGCAAGTGTGTGCATGCCAGCACACTGCGAGGTCGTCATGGCAACAGCAGGGGATGGGGGTAGTGAGGCAGAGAGAACAGAGAGAATAGAAATCAAGCTATCATTAGACGGGTAAAACCTGGAGAGCACGTTGGAGAGGTTTACGTCACTTCCTCCTGCAGCCACCATTTTAGTCCTCTTATGTAAGACTAATTATTTACTTTTATGTACGCTGGCAAGACGCCACTTTTGATGTGGTTGTATGTCAACAAGACAGCGTCAGCAGCACTTCAATGGAAGCAACAACCAGCAGCACACTGGAATGAACCTGATATCACGTAGGAAAAGGCAACATCACACAGCAAACAACCACACTGCTACTACTACGAGGGAATAATGAACAACACACTAATGATTGATGTGACAAGTACTTATTAAACCGTCCCATGTGTGATGTCTGTAGGAGTGTTTTCATGCATATTTGTACGTGCTATCGTAATGTATTGATGCTAGCGTTGTTAGCATTAGCTAATAAGCTAACACATTTACGGGAATTATTACCTTACAATGACATGCTTTTTGTATTGTTCCAGTTTCACAAATTCCTCAGTAAATTCACCACACAGTTATTGAGTCTGTTTAGCTGGTTGGAGAGCTAGCTGGGCCGGTTGTTAGCATAAGATTGGCAATAAAAGTTAAAGCTAAAAAAATTTGTACTCACTAAACCGTCCCATGCATGATGTCTGTAGGAATGTTTTCATGCATATTTGTACATGCTATGGTAATGTAATCAAGCTAGCGTATTAGCTAATATGCTAACACATTTATGAGGGTCTGAGTTAGTATCATTAACTGTTTCAGTTTCATGATTCACCAAAATGTCAGCGTGGAGTCTGTTTAGATGATTGGAGAGCTAGTTTCCGCAGCTAGTGGGTCCATGATGATGGCTTCTGTTTTGTTTGATCAGCTGTTTTACTGCCGTGTTACAGACACTATTATGTTAGATCCACTATGGACGGGACTCTCACTATTATGTTAGATCCACTATGGACTGGACTCACACTATTATGTTAGATCCACTATGGACTGGACTCTCACTATTATGTTCGATCCACTATGGACTGGACTCTCACACTATTATGTTAGATCCACTATGGACTGGACTCTCACTATTATGTTAGATCCACTATGGACTGGACTCTCACACTATTATGTTAGATCTACTATGGACTGGACTCCCACTATTATGTTAGATCCACTATGGACTGGACTCTCACTATTATGTTAGATCCACTATGGACTGGACTCTCACTATTATGTTAGATCCACTATGGACTGGACTCTCACACTATTATGTTAGATTTACTATGGACTGGACTCCCACTATTATGTTAGATCCACCATGGACTGGACTCTCACTATTATGTTAGATCCACTATGGACTGGACTCTCACTATTATGTTAGATCCACTATGGACTGGACTCTCACTATTATGTTAGATCCACAATGGACTGGACTCTCACACTATTATGTTAGATCCACTATGGACTGGACTTTCACAATATTATGTTAGATCCACTATGGACTGGACTCTCACACTATTATGTTAAATCCACTATGGACTGGACTTTCACAATATTATGTTAGATCCACTATGGACTGGACTCTCACACTATTATGTTAGATCCACTATGGACTGGACTTTCACAATATTATGTTAGATCCACTATGGACTGGACTCTCACACTATTATGTTAAATCCACTATGGACTGGACTCTCACACTATTATGTTAGATCCACTATGGACTGGACTCTCACACTATTGTGTTAGATCCACTATAGACTGGACTCTTACTATTATGTTGGATCCACTATGGACTGAACTCTCACACTATTATGCGAGATCCACTATGGACTGGACTGTCACTATTATGTTAGAACCACTATGGACTGGACTCTCACTATTATGTTAGATCCGCTATGGACTGGACTCTCACTATTATGTTAGATCCACTATGGACTGGACTCTCACACTATTATGTTAGATCCACTATGGACTGGACTCTCACACTATTATGTTAGATCCACTATGGACTGGACTCTCAATATTATGTTAGATCCACTATGGACTGGACTCTCACTATTATGTTAGATCCACTATGGACTGGACTCTCACTATTATGTTAAATCCACTATGGACTGGACTCTCACATTATTATGTTAGATCCACTATGGACTGGACTCACAATATTATGTTAGATCCACTATGGACGGGACTCTCACTATTATGTTAGATCCACTATGGACTGGACTCTCACACTATTGTGTTAGATCCACTATAGACTGGACTCTTACTATTATGTTGGATCCACTATGGACTGGACTCTCTCACTATTATGTTAGATCCACTATGGACTGGACTCTCACTATTATGTTAGATCCACTATAGACTGGACTCTCACATTATTATGTTAGATCCACTATGGACTGGACTCTCACTATTATGTTAGATCCACTATGGACTGGACTCTCACACTATTATGTTAGATCCACTATGGACTGGGCTCTCACTATTATGTTAGATCCACTATGGACTGGACTCTCACACTATTATGTTAGATCCACTATGGACTGGACTCTCACTATTATGTTAGATCCACTATGGACTGGACTCTCACTATTATGTTAAATCCACTATGGACTGGACTCTCACATTATTATGTTAGATCCACTATGGACTGGACTCACAATATTATGTTAGATCCACTATGGACGGGACTCTCACTATTATGTTAGATCCACTATGGACTGGAATCTCACACTATTGTGTTAGATCCACTATAGACTGGACTCTTACTATTATGTTGGATCCACTATGGACTGGACTCTCACACTATTATGTTAGATCCACTATGGACTGGACTCTCACTATTATGTTAGATCCACTATGGACTGGACTGTCACTATTATGTTAGATCCACTATGGACTGTACTCTCACACTATTATGTTAGACCCACTATGGACTGGACTCTCACACTATTATGTTAGATCCACTATGGACTGGACTCTCACACTATTATGTTAGATCCACTATGGACTGGACTCTCACACTATTATGTTAGATCCACTATGGACTGAACTCTCACAATATTATGTTAGATCCACTATGGACTGGATTCTCACTATTATGTTAGATCCACTATGGACTGGACTCTCACTATTATGTTAGATCCACTATGGACTGGACTCTCACTATTATGCTAGAGCCACTATGGACTGGACTCTCACTATTATGTTAGATCCACTATGGACTGGACTCTCACTATTATGTTAGATCCACTATGGACTGGACTGTCACTATTATGTTAGATCCACTATGGACTGGACTCTCACTATTATGCTAGATCCACTATGGACTGGACTCTCACACTATTATGTTGGATCCACTATAGACTGGACTCTTACTATTATGTTGGATCCACTATGGACTGGACTCTCACTATTATGTTGGATCCACTATGGACCGAACTCTCACACTATTATGTTAGATCCACTATGGACTGGACTCTCACACTATTATGTTAGATCCACTATGGACTGGACTCCCACTATTACGTTAAATCCACTATGGACTGAACTCTCACACTATTATGTTAGATCCACTATGGACTGAACTCTCACAATATTATGTTAGATCCACTATGGACTGGACTCTCACTATTATGTTAGATCCACTATGGACTGGACTCTCACTATTATGTAAGATCCAATCCACAATGGACTGGACTCTCACACTATTATGTTAGATCCACTATGGACTGGACTCTCACTATTATGTTAGATCCACTATGGACTGGACTCTCACTATTATGTTAGATCCACTATGGACAGGACTCTCACAATATTATGTTCGATCCACTATGGACTGGACTCTCACTATTATGTTAGATCCACCATAGACTGGATTCTCACTATTATGTTAGATCCACTATGGACTGGACTCTCACTATTATGTTAGATCCACTATGGACTGGACTCTCACACTATTATGTTAGATCCACTATGGACTGGACTTTCACTATTATGTTAGATCCACTATAGACTGGACTCTCACACTATTATGTTAGATCCACTATGGACTGGACTCTCACACTATTGTGTTAGATCCACTATGGACTGAACTCTCACTATTATGTTAGATCCACTATGGACTGGATTCTCACTATTATGTTAGATCCACTATGGACTGGACTCTCACACTATTGTGTTAGATCCACTATGGACTGGACTCTAACTATTATGTAAGATCCACAATGGACTGGACTCTCACACTATTATGTTAGATCCACTATGGACTGGACTCTCTCACTATTATGTTAGATCCACTATGCACTGGACTCTCACTATTATGTTAGATCCACTATGGACTGGACTTTCACTATTATGTTAGATCCACTTTAGATCCACTTGCCCTCTCTCGCCTCTCTCGCCCCTCCTGGCTCTCACGCTGCTTTGCATAACTGGAGTTAGCGAGCAGCGTTGATCAGGCCTCCATTACGGCCCTAACTCTCCTCGGGAGCAGCGATGAAGAGCACAACAAAGGGCGTAAAAGATGGAAAAAACAAATAAAAGGTGAGAATAGGAGGAGAGAGAGAGAGAGAGAAGGTGGACGAGCGAGCGTGCGGAGGCCAAAAGTGCTTTGCAAGTCTCTTCTGCTCTGAATGTGTTTTGTGTTAATCAGCAATTATACACACGCTTCTTGCTTCTGGGTCACGCTGCTGGTGAATGTTGGAGAGAAGTTACAAGCTCAAGGATGTTCACAGGGTGGAATAATAAATGGATTATCTTTAAATAATATCAGACGCAAATTAAAGCAACCTGATAGGTACATTTTTCTCTTAGTTTATTTTGCTGGACAAAAGCTGTTACAAAATATTTTTTGTTAAAGGGGAACTGCACTGCGACAACTTATATGTTTATGGAGGTTAATTTGTGTCTTTATTACAAAAGTTGTTGTTTTTTACACTGAATTTATGTCACTGAATTTTTTGCGTTGGAATTTTGCGAACTACATTTTTTTTTTTTTTTTTTTTTTTTTTTTTACATAAAATGATGCTGACAATTTCATTGAAAAAAAATTCTGTGTAAGTAGAAATGTAAATGATGTTGTATTATGCCCAGGTAGGACAGTTACTACATATATATGTCACGTGACTTCAAACTTGACACCTCATTGGCTGCTTCTGAGACAGGATCCATTGCTTCAGTCTTCATTTACCAGAAGTGAGTCTTTGCTTTTTGAAGCAGCTATTTTTTTTACACTTCATTTTTTTTTTTTACACTGAATTTTAATATAATGATTTTTTTGTACACTGAATTGTATACCCTCAATTTGTATACACTGAATTTCTTTACACTTTATTTTTTATACTCTGGTATTTTTTACACTGAAGTTTTTGACACTGATTTCTTTTTTACACTGAATTTTAATATAATGATTTTTTTGTACACTGAATTTTTATACACTGAATTGTATACCCTCACCTAATTTTTTATACTCTGATTTTTTTTTTTACACTGAATTTTTAAACACGGAATTTTTGTACACTGAATTTTTTTCACACTGAATTTTAATACACTGTTTTTTTGTAAACCAAATTTTTATACACTGAATTTTATACCCTCAATTTGTATAAAATTGAGGGTATAATATTTTTTATACTCTGATATTTTTTACACTGAAATTTTTGACACTGATTTTTTTTTACACTGAATTTTAAATAACTGATTTTCTGTACACTGAATTTTTATACACTGAATTTCATACCCTCACCAAATTTTTTATACTCTGATTTTTTTTTTTTTAAACACTGAATTTTAATATACTGTTTTTTGTAACCCAAATTTTTATACACTGAATTTTATACCCTCAATTTGTATACACTGAATTTTTTGTACACTGAATTTTTATACACTGAATTTTATACCCTCAATTGGTATACACAGAATTTCTTTACACTTTATTTTTTATACTATGATATTTTTTACACTGAAGTTTTTGACACTGAATTTTTAAACACGGAATTTTTGTACACTGAATTTTTTCACACTGACTTTTAATACACTGTTTTTTTGTAAACCAAATTTTTATACACTGAATTTTATACCCTCAATTTGTATAAAATTGAGGGTATAATATTTTTTATACTCTGATATTTTTTACACTGAAGTTTTTGACACTGATTTTTTTTTACACTGAATTTTAAATAACTGATTTTCTGTACACTGAATTTTTATACACTGAATTTCATACCCTCACCAAATTTTTTATACTCTGATTTTTTTTTTTACACTGAATTTTAATATACTGTTTTTTGTAACCCAAATTTTTATACACTGAATTTTATACCCTCAATTTGTATACACTGAATTTTTTGTACACTGAATTTTTATACACTGAATTTTATACCCTCAATTTGTATACACAGAATTTCTTTACACTTTATTATTTATACTATGATATTTTTTACACTGAAGTTTTTGACACTGAATTTTTAAACACGGAATTTTTGTACACTGAATTTTTTCACACTGACTTTTAATACACTGTTTTTTTGTAAACCAAATTTTTATACACTGAATTTTATACCCTCAATTTGTATACAATTGAGGGTGTAATATTTGTTATACTCTGATATTTTTTACACTGAAGTTTTTGACACTGATTTTTTTTACACTGAATTTTAAATAACTGATTTTTTGTACACTGAATTTTATACCCTCACCAATTTTTTTATACTCTGATTTTTTTTTTACACTGAATTTTTTCATACTGAATTTTAATATACTGTTTTTTGTCAACCAAATTTTTATACACTGAATTTTACACCCTCGATTTGTATACACATAATTTCTTTACACTTTATTTTTTATACTATGATATTTTTTACACTGAAGTTTTTGACACTGAATTTTTTTATACACTGATTTTTTTTTACACTGAATTTTAATATGCTTATTTTTTGCACACAGAATTTTTATACACTGAATTTTATACCCTCACCTAATTTTTCATACTGATTTTTTTTTCCACTGAATTTTTATACACTGAATTTTATACCCTCAATTTGTATACACTGACTTTTTTTACACTGATTCTTTTTTACACAGAATTTTATACCCTCAATTGGTATACACTGAATTTCTTTACACTTAATTTTTGTACTCTATTTTTTTTTACACTGAATTTTAATATCCTGATGTTTTGTACACTGAATGTTTATACCCTCAATTTGTATACACTCAATTTTTTTACACTTAATTTTTTATAAACTGATTTTTTTTCAATGAAAATTATCAGCATAATTTGGTGTAAAAAAAAAAAATTGTTCACAAAATTCAGACGCAAAACAGACATACATTTTTTTTTTAATTTAAAAATATTAAAGCTTTTGTAATAAAGACACAAGTTAACCTCCATATATGTTTTTCTTTTTTTATGCATTCAACGTCGTAAATAAACGCTAGCAAGAGTCAGCTAACGATGCAAGTATTGGGATTCAATCTATTCTGCCTATAAAGCGCTCCAAAAACCATCCAAAAACTTAAATCAAGGTTTAATACACACACTGTAAGTATATATGTAATGTTCCCTAAATTCAGGACTATAAGCCGCTACTTTTTTCCTACACTTTAAACCCTGTGGCTTACAAGAAGGAGCGGCTAATACTGGATTCTTCTTCGCTGGCGTATTCACAGACGCATCACAACGTTCGTTCTTCCCCTCAACAACAACAACACTACTAATGATGGCAAACTTAATCAGAGACAACGAAGACTTCTTTGGGATAAATGATGATCCACAACTAAAACTAGGAGATAAAACATCAATATATACTATGATGGATGTGTAATCATTAGAAAATGCGTTCGATATTTTAATTTTTTTCTTGGTGGGAAGAAAGCGTAAGTATGGAAGGAAGTAAGGTTGGTTGCATGAACAAAGGCACTCGATCTCTGGGAACCAGGAAGTGATCACTGATCAGCCAATCAGGTGACAGTATCAACTATCAACTTTGCTGGATTTTTTTGCATGGAGTGAGGAGAGAAAATATGAAGAAATTGTAGATAAAAGAGGAAAAGTCAGTTTTATCGATTTTTTTCCAAGGTGGTCTGTAAATGATGCAAGGCTAATACCGCACCACCTTAGCTCACCCTTTAGAGCACAGCTGTAACTTACTGCCACTTAACCTGCAGAAAGTAGTTCTTCTCAGGTTTCTCTATGTTTACATTTTCACACTTTGCACTATTTTCTTACACTTTATGAAGCACTTCTTACATATTCCTTCATTTTAAGAGCTTATTGTTAAGTGTTCAATGTGATTTTACTATTGTGTTGACATTGTTTGAGTGTTGTCCATGCTTGTGTTGACATTTATACCGACAGCCATCAGACTGTATAATGCATATGTTCCTTTTGACTGTACATGTACTGTAAATGTATAATGTATTTATATTATTCACATGTGAATAATGCTGTATAATAGACTGTATTTATGTTATTCACATGTGAATAATGCTGTATAATAGACTGTATTTATATTATTCACATGTGAATAATGCTGTATAATAGACTGTATTTATGTTATTCACATGTGAATAATGCTGTATAATAGACTGTATTTAAGTTATTCACATGTGAATAATGCTGTATAATAGACTGTATTTATGTTATTCACATGTGAATAATGCTGTATAATAGACTGTATTTATGTTATTCACATGTGAATAATGCTGTATAATAGACTGTATTTATATCATTCACATGTGAATAATGCTGTATAATAGACTGTATTTATGTTATTCACATGTGAATAATGCTGTATAATAGACTGTATTTATATCATTCACATGTGAATAATGCTGTATAATAGACTGTATTTATATCATTC
The DNA here is from genome assembly GCF_033978685.3 of Nerophis lumbriciformis. NCBI lineage: Eukaryota > Metazoa > Chordata > Actinopteri > Syngnathiformes > Syngnathidae > Nerophis > Nerophis lumbriciformis. The sequence continues at coordinate 27,389,423 of NC_084577.2, read as the reverse complement.
ACATGTGAATAATGCTGTATAATAAAATGTATTTATGTTATTCACATGTGAATAATGCTGTATAATAGACTGTATTTATATCATTCACATGTGAATAATGCTGTATAATAGACTGTATTTATATTATTCACATGTGAATAATGCTGTATAATAGACTGTATTTATGTTATTCACATGTGAATAATGCTGTATAATAGACTGTATTTATGTTATTCACATGTGAATAATGCTGTATAATAGACTGTATTTATGTTATTCACATGTGAATAATGCTGTATAATAGACTGTATTTATGTTATTCACATGTGAATAATGCTGTATAATAGACTGTATTTATGTTATTCACATGTGAATAATGCTGTATAATAGACTGTATTTACGTTATTCACATGTGAATAATGCTGTATAATAGACTGTATTTGTTATTCACATGTGAATAATGCTGTATAATAGACTGTATTTATATTATTCACATGTGAATAATGCTGTATAATAGACTGTATTTATGTTATTCACATGTGAATAATGCTGTATAATAGACTGTATTTATGTTATTCACATGTGAATAATGCTGTATAATAGACTGTATTTATATTATTCACATGTGAATAATGCTGTATAATAGACTGTATTTATGTTATTCACATGTGAATAATGCTGTATGATAGACTGTATTTATGTTATTCACATGTGAATAATGCTGTATAATAGACTGTATTTATATCATTCACATGTGAATAATGCTGTATAATAGACTGTATTTATGTTATTCACATGTGAATAATGCTGTATAATAGACTGTATTTATATTATTCACATGTGAATAATGCTGTATAATAGACTGTATTTATGTTATTCACATGTGAATAATGCTGTATGATAGACTGTATTTATGTTATTCACATGTGAATAATGCTGTATAATAGACTGTATTTATGTTATTCACATGTGAATAATGCTGTATAATAGAATGTATTTATGTTATTCACATGTGAATAATGCTGTATAATAGACTGTATCTATATCATTCACATGTGAAAAATGCTGTATAATAGACTGTATTTATGTTATTCACATGTGAATAATGCTGTATAATAGACTGTATTTATATCATTCACATGTGAATAATGCTGTATAATAGAATGTATTTATGTTATTCACATGTGAATAATGCTGTATAATAGACTGTATTTATATCATTCACATGTGAATAATGCTGTATAATAGACTGTATTTATGTTATTCACATGTAAATAATGCTGTATAATAGACTGTATTTATATTATTCACATGTGAATAATGCTGTATAATAGACTGTATTTATATTATTCACATGTGAATAATGCTGTATAATAGACTGTATTTATGTTACTCACATGTGAATAATGCTGTATAATAGACTGTATTTATGTTATTCACATGTGAATAATGCTGTATAATAGACTGTATTTATGTTATTCACATGTGAATAATGCTGTATAATAGACTGTATTTATGTTATTCACATGTGAATAATGCTGTATTATTATTCACATGTGAATAATGCTGTATAACAGACTGGATGTATATCATTCACATGTGAATAATGCTGTATAATAGACTGTATTCATGTTATTCACATGTGAATAATGCTGTATAATAGACTGTATTTATGTTATTCACATGTGAATAATGCTGTATAATAGACTGTATTTATATCATTCACATGTGAATAATGCTGTATAATAGAATGTATTTATGTTATTCACATGTGAATAATGCTGTATAATAGACTGTATTTATATTATTCACATGTGAATAATGCTGTATAATAGACTGTATTTATGTTATTCACATGTGAATAATGCTGTATAATAGACTGTATTTATGTTATTCACATGTGAATAATGCTGTATAATAGACTGTATTTATGTTATTCACATGTGAATAATGCTGTATAATTATTCACATGTGAACAATGCTGTATAATAGACTTTATTTATATCATTCACATGTGAATAATGCTGTATAATAGACTGTATTTATGTTATTCACATGTGAAAAATGCTGTATAATACACTGTATTTATATTATTCACATGTGAATAATGCTGTATAATAGACTGTATTTATATTATTCACATGTAAAAAATACCCAAGTGTTTATCGTCTATTGTGAGCGAACTGTGGTGCTGAATTTCCCCCAGGGATCAATAAAGTACTTTCTATTCTATTCTATTCTATTTCCTTTCTGCCTCGATAGATGAGGGATTATAATCAGAGGAAGGTTACATTTCTCATAAAATATTTTATTCTCCTGCTCCTTATTTTCCATTAGTCACAAAAATGTCAATAATTATCGATATCGACACGTATATCAATAATATCTAAACAATTACTGCATAAAATGGTTAAAGAAGAATAACAGGGCTTATTTTGTTAAGTGTTCAATGTGATTTTACTACTTTGTTGACATTATTTGAGTGTTTTCCATGCTTGTGTTGACATTTCTTTTCTGCCCCGACAGCTGAGGGATTATAATCAAAGGATTAATATACTTTTCTCCAGATCCTTCTTACTCTCAATAGGTCATAAAAAAGATTGATAATTATCGATATCGACCAACATAAAACCAATTATGCCTAAAAAAGCTGTGTCATGTTATTATTGTCTCACTTAAAGATTACTGATATGCGAAATTGGGGGGGGGGGGGGGGGGTGCAGTTCCCCTTTAAATGTGAAGTGAAGAAAAAGGAGGCGGGGCAATAAGTCATGTGACAGTGACAGCACACATTCATCTGGCCCTCCTATCAGAAATAGACAACAGGATTAAATAAGAAAGCTGCTATAATCGCACGCACACACACACACACACACACACACACACACACACACACACACACACACACACACACACACACGCTGTGCATTGCCCTGCTGTTGCTGTTATTGTGTTTTGAAATCAAAGGTAATCCAAACCGGACAGTACCAGTTTAATGGTACATAAAGCTGGTGTTGTATTGGCCGGTGATTCTCAGACTGTAGTACCTGGTACAGTATGCCAAGGGATCACTTGTTTAGTCTCACCTTGATAGGCCTTCCGTCGGGGGTGAGCACTTCCTCAGAGAGCTCCATCATCTTCAGAGCCATGAGAGCGATGGGCTTGGCGTGACTGTCCACCTTCTTGTGCAGCCCTCCCGCCACACAGTAGGCGTCGCCTATGGTTTCTATCTGTGGGGCAAAGGAGCCTTTATTGAGATCTTTGACACGCATTTCACATTGTCCACATTTGCATTTGGAAATAAGTGGGCAAAGAAGCCGTGTGTAACGTCCAGAATACGGGAGTTTCCTAGTCATTTTTGCCTCATATTTAAATCCCTAAAAGGTAGTAGACATTGCCTAATTCAGTCAGCATACGACTCTGCATCTTTTATGTACATTTTTAACCTTCAATAAGGACATTTTCTGCAGATTTTCACCATTTCCAGGTGTTCTGTAACCAGTAATCATTTTGAAAGTAAATGATAGTAACAATAATGAATTATTGACCTATTTAGGGGCTCCAATTATTCACATCAAATATTTCACTTTGATTTTTTTTGAGGGGTAAATATGACATATTTTCTATTCTTGCAATAAAAACATGGTTTTGACAAAAAACCTTCATATCGACAGAAAGCCATGAGTTAATCTAGAGATTTAAGCGTTGAATAATGATTTGAAAAATAATATATATATATTTTTTTTTTTTAAAGGGAAATGTCAACACAAGCATGAAAACACTAAAACAATATATATATATATATATATATATATATATATATATAAATATATATATATATATATATATATATATATATATATATATATATATATATATAAATATATATATATATATATATATATATATATATATATATATATATATATGTGTGTGTGTATATATGTACATATAGATATATATATATATATAGTATGTACACATTACACATATTTGTACACATTTTCACATACATATATATACATACATATATACATATACACACACATATATATACATATATACATGCATATACACATATATATGTACACATACATATATACACACATATATATATACACATTTATATATATATACATATACACATATATAAATATTGTTGCTCAGGTTTACCTGACACATGAATCGGGACGAACTAGCGGGGTGCACTATCTCTTATCCCTTTTAGCCAGATGGCAGTAGAATGTTGACAATCCTAAAATGTGTTTTGTGGCAATTCCAACTTTGACCACAGCGTCAGTTGCTATGTAGAGTGGCTCTTTCCGTCATTTTCAGCAGACTGCATTGCAAAATGATTAACCCACCCTTTCTTCCTCCGGCGTGATATCCACCCAGGAAAGGGGCCATATGAATCCCTTCCTTACTGTATAATTATTCACTAATATAATTGGATATTAAGAGTATGTGAAAGTTTGACTTTTACCTTGTTTACTTCCATGACAACCTCCTTAAATATATATATTAAAAAAAAAAAAAAAAGGAAATGTCAACACAAGCATGAAAACACTAAAACAATGTAAACAAAATAGTAAAATCACATTGAACACTTAACAATCAGCTCTTAAACTGAAGGAATGTGTAAGAAAAGCTGCACAAAGTGTAAGAAAATAGTACAAAGTGTGAAAATGTAAACATAGAGAAACCCGAGAAGAACTATTTTCTGCAGGTTTAGTGCCAGGAATTTACAGCTGTGCTCTAAAGGGTGAGCGCGGCTAAGTTGGTGTGGTATTAGCTGACGTGCATCATTTACAGACCACCTTGGTCTGACTACAGTCCCTTTGGAAACATCCAAAAAAGTGACTTTTCCTCTTTTATCCACAATATTTTTCATTTAACGAGCATGCTTATAGTTAACAAGTGCCACATAGCAAGTTATATGACCCTGGGGTAAACGGTTGCAAAACTAGCTCAAAAAGTTAGTATGCGTCACCTATCAAGTTATATGACTCTAAGGTCTATGGCTGTGGAATTAGAGAAAAAAGTGTAGCATGCTGACGTAATAATTAAAATATACAAATAAATATTGTTGTAGCATTTATTTGTGGCCCCATTGCTTCAAGACACGATTAATGGCGGCGACTACTTGTTGCAGAAACCTTTCCCAATCCTTTCAGACAAACAAACGCTGGTCAGAAGGAAAAGAGCAGAGGCATCAGGTGAGGAAGAAACCAGGTGAAAAGGGAAAACGGAGAGAAAAAAACGGCTATCATGAGCGCGGCTAAGTCATTTAGACAGTAACCATGGCGACGTCATCACACCATTTCCTCACTGTGTCCAGCCGTGTTTGTGTTACACCATATATCTTCCCCACACGTACTTAAATATATCTGCTGGGACTGGAGAAGGAGTTTACTTTCACGGCCATAAAGCCATGCACATGTGACACCTTGTGCCTCAGTGTGGAGTATATATATATATATATATATACATACATTTTTTCCACCAAATAATTATTTTTTTAAGGAATTAATTTCTGGATTAAACGCATAAGAATCGATTAAAAAATATAAATAGTGTTAGTTTTTTTTCCGCCAAATTCATTCATTAAAACGTTTAAAAACTATTATTGTTTTTACTATTATTTCTATTAATATTGATACTGTTGCTTTTTTTAATCAGATTCAAAATCGATTTACAATGTTCAAGAACCAATTAAAAATATACATGTTTTTATTGCCAAATATTTGGAATAAAAACATTTTAAAAACTAGTATTATTTTTATCATTATCAATATCATTATTATTATTATTGATTCAGTTGCTTTTATTTATTCCGATTCAAAATCGATTTACAATTTTCGAGAATTTAGTAAAAAAAATTCTAATTGTTGCATTCTTTAAGGAATCCATTTTTGGATTGTAAATATTTAAAAACTATTATTGATATTATTATTATTAGTTGCTTTTATTTATTTCAATTCAAAATCGATTTATAATTTTCAAGAATAAATAAATAAAAAAATTGGGGGGGGATTTTTTCTATTGCCAAATTTTAGGAATAAAAACATTAAAAAAAACTATAATTATTATAATTATTATTATTATTATTATTATTTATTGTGATTCAAAATAAGTTTACTATTTTCGAGAATCGCTAAAAAAAATTAAAATGGTTGTATTTTTTTCTCCCCAAATAATTCTTTAAGGAATCAGTTTTTTGAGCAAAAATATATTTTTAAAAACTACCATTGATATTATCATTATTAATATTATTATTGATACTGTTGCTTTTATTTATTCAAAATCAATTTATAATTTTCAAAAATCGATTAAAGTTTTTTTTGCCAAATTTTTGGATTAAAAACATGAAAAAACTATTATTGTTATTATTGATACTCTTGCTTTTATTTAATCATAGTCTAAATAGATTTACAATTTTCAAAAATCAATTAAAAATAGAAATGTTTTTATTGCCAAATTTTTGGAATAAAACATTTTTAAAAAACTAGTATTATTTTTATCATTATCATTATTATTATTATTGATTCAGTCGCTTTTATGTATTCTGATTCAAAATCAATTTACAATTTTCGAGAATTGATTAAAAAATTCGGGCAGCACGGTGGTAGAGGGGTTAGTGCATGTGCCTCACAATACGAAGGTCCTGAGTAGTCCTGGGTTCGATCCTGTGCTCAGGATCTTTCTGTGTGGAGTTCGCAAGTTCTCCCCGTGACTGTGTGGGTTCCGTCCGGGTACTCCGGCTTCCTCCCACCTCCAAAGACATGCACCTGGGGATAGGTTGATTGGCAACACTAAATGGGCCCTAGTGTGTGAATGTGAGTGTGAATGTTGTCTGTCTATCTATGTTGGCCCTGCGATGAGGTGGCGACTTGTCCAGGGTGTACACCGCCTTCCGCTCGAATGTAGCTGAAATATGCTCCAGCACCCCCCCGACCCCAAAAGGGACAAGCGGTAGAAAATGGATGTATGGATGGATTAAAAAATTCAAACTGTTGCATTCTTTAAGGAATCAATTTTTGGATTATAAATATTTAAAAAATATTATTGATAATATTATTATTATTATTACTGTTGCTTTTATTTATTATGATTCAAAATCAATTAAAAAAAAAAGTTTGTATTTTTTTTTGACAAATTTTTGGATTAAAAACATTAAAAACTATTATTATCGTTATCATTATTATTATTATTACTGATACTGTTGCTTTCATTTATTCTGATTCTAAATCAATGTACCACTGGTAGTGGACTGACCTTATAAACATCCAGGATGCCACACTGGTAGTGGACTGACCTTATAAACATCCAGGATGCCACACTGGTAGTCGAAGCGGGTGTACAGCTCGTTCAGCATGGAGATGACCTGCATGGGCGTGCACTGGGCGCACACGGCGGTGAAGCCCACGATGTCCGAGAACAGCATGGTGACGTCGTCGAACTTGCGGGCGGGCACCGGCTGACCCTGCCACAGTTTCTGGGCCACGTCGCCCGGAAATATGGAATAGAGGAGGTCCACGGTTCTTCTCTTTTCCTCCTCCAGTGCCTGGTGAGTGCGCTCCAGCGTGGCCTGCAGGAGAAGATGAGGACTTTTGCTTAGAGGACAATAACACTGGGAGGTGGGAGGAGGTGAAACAGATTAAAACTGCTGCTGCATGGAGATATTTATATATATATATATATATATATATATATATATATATATATATATATATATATATATATATATATATATATATGCGTATCGGCAAGGCATGGGAAAATGCCGATCCAGATCCAGTTTTAAAAAAAAACTCCGGTCCGTGTTTTCCAACGCACCGATTTAAATAATACATTCCACTTTTCTGCTGCTCCCTAATTTCCGTTCCGCATTTTCCAGCACACCTTCAACACATCCACAGGTCTGTGGATTCTCATGCAGTTGCTTTTAGCTGCTGGCATTACACGACAGGCTCTTCTCACTCTTTCCTGTGTCTCCCTCTCACAGACAGCAAGCGCACCTTCTTACACACGTCACATACTGTCACGACATACGTCACATACTGTCACGTCATACGTCACATACGTATACGAGGTAGCAGCTGTGATGCTAGCGCAGCCGTGCAAGCCACGTTCCCTCTAAGGTGTGCGCCTGTGCAATTGCGCACTGCTCAAGCGTCCTCTGTGCATAGCAATTATATGCCACGCACAAAATAAAATAAAAAAATAAGCGCATAACAATTTTCGACACACGGACACGACAGAGACAACAGTTTTCGTCATCATTGTTCAAATATTGTAACGTCTGTCGAGACGCTTATCTCCATTCGGTGCCACACGCCCACACCATCAAAATGCCGAGGTAAACATTTCCACATCAACACCGTATGAAAAAAATAGTGATTTCTTTAGTTGTGATTTCCTTCTCTGCATGAAAGTTTAAAAGTAGCATATATTAATGCAGTATGAAGAAGAATGTGTTAATGTAGACATGCAAGCCTTAAAAGAACATTTTGAAAATCAAGACTACATTTCCTGCAAATGGGTGCATTTCTACCCTATATTTTAACTTTAGATTTATTCTCATATCAAACTCTTTTGGCTGTCTTTTTGACACTTACATCCGGCGCCCCCCTCCACACCCTGGATTATAAATAATGTAAATAATTCAATGTGATTATCTTGTGTGATGACTGTATTATGATGATAGTATATATCTGATAGTATATATCTGTATCATGAATCAATTTAAGTGGACCCCGACTTAAACAAGTTGAAAAACTTATTGGGGTGTTACCATTTAGTGGTCAATTGTACGGAATATGTACTTCACTGTGCAACCTACTAATAAAAGTCTCAATCAATCAATCAAAACACATAGAATCATCATACTGCTGTGATTATATGCATCAAGTGTTCATTCAAGGCTAAGGCAAAATATCGAGATATATATCGTGTATCGCAATATGGCCTTAAAATATCGCAATATTAAAAAAAGGCCATATCGCCCAGCCCTAGTTCAATGATGCCATTTCTGTTTGTCATGTATCATTTTGTCTATTTTGTGTTTATCCTTGAATAAACAGGTCAGTTTCTTGTTACCAACCATTGTGTATTATTCAAACTCCCCTAATTCAGCTGGCTAGTTGTTATCAAGAGTACTAAAACCCTTTTCAACATGATTCTGACAACTAAGTAGGCTAAATAACTTTAAACTTTAATACATGCTCAGATAGGCCAGTATCGGTCAGTATCGGTATCGGATCGGAAGTGCAAAAACAATATCGGTATCGGATCGGAAGTGCAAAAACCTGGATCGGGACATCCCTAATATGTACACATATACACATAGATATATGTGTATATATAGTATGTACACATTACACATACATACGTATATATACATACATATATACATACACACACACATATATATATATATATATATATATATATATATATATATATATATATATATATATATATATATATATATATATATATATATATATATATATATATATATATATATATATATATATATACCGGTATATATATATATACATATATACATATATACATGCATGTACACATATATATGTACACATACATATATACACACATATATATATATACACATTTATATATATATATATACATATACATATATATATATTATTGCTCAGGTTTACCTGACACATGAATCGTGACGAACTAGCGGGGTCCACTATCTCTTATCCCTTTTAGCCAGATGGCAGTAGAATGTTGACAATCCTAAAATGTGTTTTGTGGCAATTCCAACTTTGACCACAGCGTCAGTTGCTATGTAGAGTGGCTCTTTCCGTCATTTTCAGCAGACTGCATTGCAAAATGATTAACCCACCCTTTCTTCCTCCGGCGTGAGATCCACCCAGGAAAGAGGCCATATGAATCCCTTCCTTACTGTATAATTATTCATTAATATAATTGGATATTAAGAGTATGTGAAAGTTTGACTTCTACCTTGTTTACTTCCATGACAACCTCCTTAAAATGTTGTCATCAATCAGACATATCAAGCAGCTGAAATGCGCCAAACATGGATAAGTGTGGAGAGTGTTTTGCATTTTTCCCATCATGCATTGCAGGGCATTTAAATGGCTGTCATTTTGTATTATGTGCAGTCCTTGGACATTTTGTATATTCAGTTAGCAGGTTGTGTTGTGTGTTGACTTTTGGTGTTTAGTTTATTTGTGTCGTGAGTGGGAAAGGTTGTTTGGATTGGGTCATATATAAAAATGCTGTGCAGTTTTCACTTCAACGTGTAATTCATGGCGGCAAAGCTGCAGTAATTATACTATCAGATTTCGACTTGTGACGTCTGGCGGGCCAAGAAAACGACGTCGTCGGGGCCCCACTTGGCCCGGGGTCCGTAGTTTGAACACCCCTGACGTAAAACGCGTCCGCGTGGTTTATTTCAGCGTACGCGTGTATCTTCACGCCACTATTTGTGTCTGTGGGCGGGCTCCTCGGCGTCTGTCTGATGTAGCGCCTGGCGAGTGAAAGGCATCTATTTATGAGCGTGGCCTGCGGGAGGAGAAGCGCGGAGAGACGATGTGCGGAGCGGCATGCACGGGATTGGGTCAGGATCCGCCGACTCGCTCACGGATGCTTTCAAAGCAAATTACGAGAGCGAGTCCCAAGAGTCAGTCTGGCAACGGTGAGATTTGACTCATCAGGCAACGGATTTAGCGTCCAGACATGAACACCATGGGAACCGCAGTATTCATCTTTTCAAAATAAGAGCGTCTGTGAGAACAATTCAGAGGTAAGGAACAAAAATACGCCTATACATTTGCACAGAAAAGCTGCCATGAGCATAAGATCCGTACCGTATCGGTTTTTTGTAGCGACAGCAACGAATGATACCAAAGATGGCTACGAAGGGATTAAGGGTGTCCCGATTCCGTATCGGTCAAATATCTGCATTTAAAATCTCTGATATCATGTCCGATACAACGGCCAGTTAACATCTAAATATCCTCCAATAAGCACACGATATATTCTATTTTACTTAAGTCCCTTACAAAATATAGGCTACTAGAGGCTAGCAGCTACACAACAGCTAAGCACACAATAGCACACAAGCTAGACATACGTAGTAATAATTGAACAATAAAACAGCACATTTGTCAATATAAACACGTATCAAGTAAGTATAGTTGCATATTACTTACACTTACAAAGTCCAGTAACCAACGTGTCCGCATCATCTATCTATATATATCACCTGTCAGAGAAAGTCATCCCTTGTTTTGGTTTTGTGTTGCTTTTTTGCATGTTTGGTGCTCTATTTTTCTAGCTTTGAATTCCTGTTTCATATGGGACTTTACTCCCTGCCATTCTTTTACCGCTTGTCCCTCACGGGGTCGCGGGGGTTGCTGTAGTCTATCTCAGCTGCACGAGGGCGGAAGGCGGGGTACACCCTGGACAAGTCGCCACCTCACCGCAGGGCCCAACACAGATAGACAGACAACATTCACACTCACATTCACACACACATATATACATGCATATACAGTATATACACACACAGACATATACATATATCCATACATATATATATATCCATACATATATACACATTTATATATATATATATATATATATATATATATATATATATATATATATATATATATATAAAATACATACAGTATATATGCATGTATACATATTTACATATATATATTTAATGCATATACACTACAGATGCGCGGATAGGCAATTATTTCATCCGCAACCGCATCAGAAAGTCGTCAACCATCCGCCATCCACCTGATGTAACATTTGATCAGAACCGCACCCGCCCGCCATCCGCCCGCACCCGCCCGTTGTTATAAATCTAATATAGACGATGCAAGGCATTAGTGAGGTTATAAAGCTTTTGCCTGTTAAAGAAAGGAGACTGATCCAATGCAGCACAGACATTCGCGTGCCACGCTGTCACGACCCAGACGCACACCAGTGCGCAATCATATGGGAGCCGCGCTGAGCGCACCTCCAAGCGCGTCTCGCTGCCGGCGACGGCCGGGTATGGGCCCGACGCTCCAGCGCCATCCATTTTCAGGGCTAGTTGATTCGGCAGGTGGGTTGTTACACACTCCTTAGCGGGTTCCGACTTCCATGGCCACCGTCCTGCTGTCTATATCAACCAGGGTGAGCCCCACCCCTTTCGTGAGCGCACTGCGCGCGAAGTGACCCCTGTTACGCGCCCCCGGCAACAGGGGTGGCGGGCAGGTAAGCTGCGCGGGCGGAGCACGCGGAGTGACCCCTGTTACGAGCCCCCGGCCACGGGGGTGGCGGGCAGGTAAGCTGCTTACCTGCTGCGCGTGACGCCGGCCGCGGCGAAGGCGGACGAGGCGGGGTGTCGGTGCGGTGGGCGCGGTGGTGACCCTGGACGTGCGTCGGGCCCTTCTCGCGGATCGCCTCAGCTACGGCTCCCGGTGGGGCCCTCTCGGGGGAAGGGGCCTCGGTCCCGGACCCCGGCGAGGCGTCCCTTCTCCGCTCCGTAAAAGTGTCCATCTCTTTTTTTTTTCTTCTTCTGTTGTGGCATATGCTGCAGGTGCCTGCTCGTTTTTCGTATGTGGGTAACAACATTTAACTATGTATATATATTTCCGAATTGGTTTAACTGCCACCCGCCTGAATCTATTTAAAATCTAATTTTTTTTTATTTCAACCGCCCGACCCGACCCGACCCGCGGATAAAATCTAATTTTTTTTTATTTCATCCGCCCGATCCGCGGATAATCCGCGGACTCCGCGGTTGTGCCCGCAAACCGCGCATCTCTAATACATACATATATATGCATAAATACATATACACATTTTTATATATATATATATATATATATATATATATATATATATATATATATATATATATATATATATATATATATATATATATATTTATATTTAATACATATATATAGTTTTTTTGTTTTTAACACATTTATTCATAAACATATATACAAATATATACAATTATATACATATATACAATTATATACATATATATATTTTTTTGTTTTGAACTTATCTTTTGCATGCAGTATATTTGTATCGTTCCTATCGATATCTGAAACGAAGCGGTGGACAGTATCGGTGGGTGAGAATCACAGTCACGTGCATTCAGAGGGTGAGTTTTCCCACTGGTGTGAGACTGTGGTGTGTGTGTGTGAATGCAAGAATGCATATTGATTACCTTCACGGTAGAAAAACGGATGGATGGATGTTTCCCTCACAATACGGAGCAAAGTCAAACATACTTCCGCAAAATAATATTATTATTATTATTAATATTACATTTATTATCCCAGCCACCAAAGCAAAGAGGTGTTATATTTATTTGAATTGTTATAGTTAACATCATAAACATATGTTTAATTTATTTATTTTTATTACAAATAATGAATTAAATAAAATTTAAAAAAAAACAAAAAGGTATTAAAAATGTATTAAAAAAACTAAATATTTTTTTGTTTATTTTAATTCGATAGTTACCGTGTTCACATCGCAAAGGTCCAGGAGGAAAATGCCACTTGTCGGTGTTATAACACGTTATCACGCGATGAAAAGGTGTTTTGAGAACTTCCCATTTCAAACCACCAAAAATAGTTTCCAGGGTTCATGACGGGTGACCAGGGTCTGTGTGCGGTGTTTTGGCAGAGGAAGCGGCGGTGTGTGAACGCCCCTTCAAGACTGACCATTATTCTACCTTGAGTTTGTCCATTCTCTTTTTCAGGCCGTCCTGAGCTTTGGCCTGCTCGCCCACCAGGATGACGTCCCGCGCGGCGTCGTGGATGGGGATGTCGGACAAGTGGAGGCCCCGGCCCATGAGCTCCTCCAACTTGTCCACACGAGGTGAGCCCAGAAACATCAGGGAGGAGGACTCGGGCAGATGGATCATCTGACCCTTCAACTCCATGACCTGGCCACACACATAAAGACAGCAATCAATTCACAATGCCACACATTTAGCTGGCAGACCTGGGGCCTCATGTATTAAGCTGGCTTTGTCACGGCAAAGATGAGATGCAACTAACCCTGGAAATGTGTGCTGTCATGCTTCACGTACGCACATTTCTTCACACTTCAGGCGGTCGCTCGGGCTTTGCCAACATTTCAATTTTCCTGAATGCAAAATTTGACGTACCAGTACAACCAGTTCAATCTCCGTGTCTTACACAACTCTCAAACAAACCTTTCACCCCACAACGCACCTCACTTCTCGTACTTGACCCCCATTCCCCCCATATATACACTAATGTGTATATATAAGTGTGTGTTTATATACATATATATGAATGCGTGTGTACATATGAGTACATATGTGTGTGAATGTGTATATATGTGTGTGTGTATATATACAGTATATATATATATATATATATATATATATATATATATATATATATATACACACACACATGTGTGTACATGTGTGTGTATAAGTGTATATATGTGTGTGTGTTTATATACATATATGAATGTGTGTGTGTGTACATTTATGAGTACATATGTGTGTACGTGAATATATGTGTGTGTATGTGTATATATATATATACATATATGTGAACATATGTGTGTATAAGTGTATATATGTGTGTGTATATATGTGTGTGTATAAGTGTATATATGTGTATAAGTGTATATATGTGTATAAGTGTATATATGTGTGTATAAGTGTGTGTTTATAGACATATATATGAAAGTGTGTGTACATATGAGTATATATGTGTGTGGATGTGTATAAATGTGTATATATGTGTATATATATATATATATATATATATATATATATATATATATACACACACACACACACATGTGTGTACATGTGTGTGTATAAGTGTATATGTGTGTATAAGTGTATATATGTGTGTGTGTTTATATACATATATGAATGTGTGTGTGTGCACATATATGAGTACATATGTGTGTACGTGTATATATATGTGTGTGTGTATATTATACATATATGTGAACATATGTGTGTATAAGTGTATATATGTGTGTATAAGTGTATATGTGTGTATGTATACAAATATATGAATGTGTGTGTACATATATGAGTACATATGTGTGAATGTGTAAATATGTGTGTGTGTGTGTATATATATATATATATATATATATATATATATATATACACATATACATGTGTATGTACGTGTGTATATACGTGTGTATAAGTGTATATATGTGCGTGTGTGTTTATAAACATATATGGATGTGTGTGTACATATAAGAGTACATATGTGTGTGAATGTGTATATATGTATGTGTATGTATATATATATATATATATATATATATATATATATATATATATACATATGTGTGTACATGTGTGTGTGTATAAGTGTAAAAATGTGTGTATAAGTGTATATATGTGTGTGTGTGTTTATATACATATATGAATGTGTGTGTGTACATATATGAGTACAAATGTGTGTACGTGTATATGTGTGTGTGTGTTTATATATATATATATATATATATATATATATATATATATATGTATATATATATATATAGACATATGTGTGAACATAAGTGTATAAGTGTATATATGTATGTGTAAAAGTGTATAAATGTGTATAAGTGTATATATGTGTGTATACGTGTATATGTGTGTTTGTATACATATATATGAATGTGTGTGTACATATATGAGTACATATGTGTGAATGTGTATATATGTGTGTGTACATGTGTGTATATATATATATCTATATATATATATATACACACATATACATGTGTGTGTACGTGTGTGTATATACGTGTGTATAAGCGTATATATGTGTGTGTGTGTTTATGAACATATATATGGATGTGTGTGTACATATATGAGTACATATGTGTGTGAATGTGTATATATGTGTGTGTGTATATATATATATGTATACATATGTGTGTACATGTGTGTGTGTATAAGTGTAAAAATGTGTGTATAAGTGTATATGTGTGTGTGTGTACATATATGAGTACATATGTGTGTGTGTGTATATATATATATATATATATATATATATATATATATATATATATATATATATACACATATGTGTGCGTAAATGTGTGTATAAGTGTATATACAGTATATGTGTGTTTGTATATATGTATACATATATACATAACCAGTGATGTAGTTGTGGTCTGTGCAGCCCTTGGAGGCTCTTGTGATTAAGGGCCATCTAAATAATCTTTGATTGATTGAACATCTTAAAGTGCAACTTTGACCACAGCGTCAGTTCCTATGTCGAGTGGCGCTTTCCATCATTTTCAGCAGACTGCGTTGCAAAACGATTAACCGACCCCTCTTCAACGCACGCGAGGTTGACCCAGGAGTGGGGCCATATGGATCCCTTCCCGACAGTAGGAAATCCACGCGACTCTCAATACATGTCGGGGGTTTGAATCCCGCGGCTGAAGCCTTTAGGCAAGGCGCCATGTATAATGCATGTGGGCCGTATGGGAGGGAAAAGCTTTCAAAAGCGTCCTACATGTGTCCGTCTGAATATCTAATACTGGAACAAAGCGAGATCAAAATGGACACATAGGTGGGTCACCCCAGGAGTCGGGTATAGACACTCCCTCGGAATAGGAACGCTCAAATCAAGGCGCAAACAGGAGCCGTCTCTCCGCACGATTCCTATTAACCTCGCTCCGCACCTTTCTTCCATCTGTTTACTTGATCTCATTCCGTCCTCACCTGCTCTTCACACACACAAACTCGCCCTCCTGCGTACCCCCGCCGTCGTCCTCCGTAGTGTCAGCTAGATTATTCCGCCACTGCAGCCCTGTTTTATTTATAGCACGAGGCGCTCCTCGGTCTGCATAAAACATACAGGCTGCATTACACACACCGAGGCGTACTTTTTTTTTGGCCACGGGAAAACACACAACCGCCAGGAAGACACCTGGTGCCACAAACTAATCAGCTGATTAACTCAAAACACCTGCAAAGGGCTTTAAATGGTCTCTCAGTCCAGTTCTGAAGCCTACACAAACATGGGGAAGACTTCAGATTTGACAGCTGTCCAAAAGGCAACCATCGACACATTGCACAAGGAGGGAAAGACACAAAAGGTTATTGCTGAAGAGGCTGGCTGTTCTCAGAGCTCTGTGTCCAAACACATTAATGGAGAGGCAAAGGGAAGGAAAAACTGTGGTCAGAAAAAGTGTACAAGCGATAGGGATCACCGCGCCCTGGTCAAGATTGTGAAAAAAAACCCATTAAAAAATGTGGGGGAGATTCAGAAGGAGTGGACAGCTGCTGGAGTCAGTGCTTCAAGATCCACCACCAAGAGACGCTTGAAAGACATGGGTTTCAACTGCCGCATACCTCGTGTCAAGCCACTGTTGACCAAGAAACAGCGCGAAAAGCGTCTCACCTGGGCTAAGAAAAAAAAGAGCTGGACTGCTGCTGAGTGGTCCAAAGTCATGTTTTCTGACGAAAGCAAATTTTGCATTTCCTTTGGAAATCGAGGTCCCAGAGTCTGGAGGAAGACAGGAGAGGCACAGGATCCACGTTGCCTGAAGTCTAGTGTAAAGTTTCCACCATCAGTGATGGTTTGGGGTGCCATGTCATCTGCTGGTGTCGGTCCACTCTGTTTCCTGAGATCCAGGGTCAACGCAGCCGTCTACCAGCAAGTTTTAGAGCACTTCATGCTTCCTGCTGCTGACCTGCTCTATGGAGATGGAGATTTCAAGTTCCAACAGGACTTGGCGCCTGCACACAGCGCAAAATCTACCCGTGCCTGGTTTACGGACCATGGTATTTCTGTTCTAAATTGGCCCGCCAACTCCCCTGACCTTAGCCCCATAGAAAATCTGTGGGGTATTGTGAAAAGGAAGATGCAGAATGCCAGACCCAAAAACGCAGAAGAGTTGAAGGCCACTATCAGAGCAACCTGGGCTCTCATAACACCTGAGCAGTGCCAGAAACTCATCGACTCCATGCCACGCCGCATTAACGCAGTAATTGAGGCAAAAGGAGCTCCAACCAAGTATTGAGTATTGTACATGCTCATATTTTTCATTTTCATACTTTTCAGTTGGCCAACATTTCTAAAAATCCCTTTTTTGTATTAGCCTTAAGTAATATTCTAATTTTGTGACACACGGAATTTTGGATTTTCATTTGTTGCCACTTCAAATCATCAAAATTAAATGAAATAAACATTTGAATGCATCAGTCTGTGTGCAATGAATAAATATAATGTACAAGTTACACCTTTTGAATGCAATTACTGAAATAAATCAAGTTTTTCTAAATATTCTAATTTACTGGCTTTTACCTGTATATACATTGTGAAATGTAAATGTATACCTTACATACCTTAACTCTGTAACACGGCAGTAAAACGGCTGATAAAAACAAAACAGAAGTCACCGTTATGGAATCCAATCAGCTAAACAGACTCAATAACTTCACGGTATCAAAATAATTGTTGGTTGCAGTCTTATTGTATAGTTACACAACGTCCGACACTCTTTTTAACTTTTATTGCCAATCTTATGTCAACAATCGGCCCAATTCCAACGCGTATTCCCCTCGAGTCTGCGTGCTTCACTTTCCAAGCGGTGTCTGTAACACGGCAGTAAAACGGTTGCTCAAACAAAACGTCAGTCATCGTCATGGACCCACTAGCTGCGCAAGCTAGCTCTCCAATCAGCGAAACAGACTCGATAACTCCACGGTGACGTTTTGGTGAATTTACTGAGGAATTTGTGAAACTGAAACAATAGCTCAACAATGGCTAAATTAGAGCCCCTGAATATGTGTACGCTTTATGAACTGACTAATCGTTATGATTGTCGATGACGAATCAACTATCAAAATAATTGTTAGTTGCAGTCTTATTGTATAGTTACACAACGTCCGACACTCTTTTTAACTTTTATTGCCAATCTTATGTTAACAACGCGTATTCCCCTCCAGTCTGCGTGCTTCACTTTCCAAACGGTGTCTGTAACACGGCAGTAAAACGGTTGCTCAAACAAAATGTCAGTCATCGTCATGGACCCACTAGCTGCGCAAACTAGCTCTCCAATCAGCTCAATAACTCCACGGCGACGTTTTGGTGAATTTACTGAAGAGTTTGTGAAACTCAAACAATACAAAAAGAACGCCGTTGTACGTCAATAATACTCAGACACTTGTAAACGTGTTAGCTAATGTCAACGAAGCTGGCTTAAATTACATTACGGTGGCACGTGTAAAAATGCATGAAAACCCTCCTACAGACGTTAACTAAGTAAGAATTGTTTTAGTTGTATTGGAAAACTTACAAACGTTGCTAACAAAGAAACAATACGAGGAGAAACGGCTAGAAAAGGCAATGGCACTTCTACTGCCGGTTGAAAGCACTCAATGGCAGGACAATGCAGCCCCCTGCAGTGAGTGAACTTGTTCAGAAGATGGCGCCATAGAACAAACAATAACACAAATGTTTTCGGTGTATTTGCTTGTTTGTTTGTTTTTCAACTATTTATTATAGCTGTAAGCGAAGAATAATCCACCAATTCGCCACACTGTTTTATAAGACGCAGGGTTCAAAACGTTGGAAATATAGTCCGGAATTTACAATATTAGGGTTGGGCGATAAATGGATATCAATATATCCCGTGATAGACAATTAATGGATATCGTTCGATACATTATTTTTTTTACTTCGGAGTACAGCGGAAGTATGGAAGCAAGGTTGGTTGCATGAACAGATGCTCTCTGGTAACTAGGAAGTGATCACTTATTAGTGGGAGTGACACGCTAACAGTCAATCGGGTGACAGTATCAACTATCAAGTTTGGTTGATTCTTTGCATGAAGTGAGAAAAGAAAGTCAAAATGAAGAAATTGGTTGTTTTTTTCTCTCCAAATGGACCATAGTCAGACCAATGTGGTCTGTAAATGATGCAAGGCAAGAGCGCTAATACCACACCACCTTAGCCGTGCTCACCCTTTAGAGCACAGCTGTGACGTCTCAGGTTTCTCTATGTTTACAATTTGTCATTATTCTTTCATTTTAAGAGCTTATTGTTAAGTGTTCAATGTTCAATGTTTGTTGACATTGTTTGACTGTTTTCAATGCTTGTGTTGACATTTCCTTTCTGCCTTGATAGCTGAGGGATTCTAATCACAGTGTCACGTCAGGTTTGTTTCCCCGGGATGCAAACGGATCACTCTGGACAGGACTTGCAGGTAGGAACATATTTTAATCTTCTCAAGAAATCTTGGCAGGGCGTGAGGTAAACGAACAGCATAAACTATGGCGTGGAACAAACACAAAACTGTGGCATGAAACAAACAGCATAAACTATGGCGTGGAACAAACACGAAACTGTGGCATGAAACAAACAGCATAAACTATGGCGTGGAACAAACACAAAACTGTGGCATGAAACAAACAGCATAAACTATGGCGTGGAACAAACACGAAACTGTGGCATGAAACAAACAGCATAAACTATGGCGTGGAACAAACACGAAACTGTGGCATGAAACAAACAGCATAAACTATGGCGTGGAACAAACACGAAACTGTGGCATGAAACAAACAGCATAAACTATGGCGTGGAACAAACACGAAACCGTGGCATGAAACAAACAGCATAAACTATGGCGTGGAACAAACACGAAACTGTGGCATGAAACAAACAGCATAAACTATGGCGTGGAACAAACACGAAACTGTGGCATGAAACAAACAGCATAAACTATGGCGTGGAACAAACACGAAACTGTGGCATGAAACATACAGCATAAACTATGGCGTGGAACAAACACAAAACTGTGGCATGAAACAAACAGCATAAACTATGGCGTGGAACAAACACGAAACTGTGGCATGAAACAAACAGCATAAACTATGGCGTGGAACAAACACGGAACTGTGGCATGAAACAAACAGCATAAACTATGGCGTGGAACAAACACGAAACTGTGGCATGAAACAAACAGCATAAACTATGGCGTGGAACAAACACGAAACTGTGGCATGAAACAAACAGCATAAACTATGGCGTGGAACAAACACGAAACTGTGGCATGAAACAAACAGCATAAACTATGGCGTGGAACAAACACGAAACTGTGGCATGAAACAAACACGACTTACTTGGCAAGGCATGAGGTAAACACTTAGCATAAACTTTGGCATTGCGTGAGGTTTGTTTCCCCGGGATGCAAACTGATCACTCCGGACAGGACTTGCAGGTAGGAACATATTGCGTGGAACAAACACGAAACTGTGGCATGAAACAAACAGCATAAACTATGGCGTGGAACAAACACGAAACTGTGGCATGAAACAAACAGCATTAAACTATGGCGTGGAACAAACACAAAACTGTGGCATGAAACAAACAGCATAAACTATGGCGTGGAACAAACACAAAACTGTGGCATGAAACAAACAGCATAAACTATGGCGTGGAACAAACACGAAACTGTGGCATGAAACAAACAGCATAAACTACGGCATGGAACAAACACAAAACTGTGGCATGAAACAAACAGTATAAACTATGGCGTGGAACAAACACGAAACTGTGGCATGAAACAAACAGCATAAACTATGGCGTGGAACAAACACAAAACTGTGGCATGAAACAAACAGCATAAACTATGGCGTGGAACAAACACAAAACTGTGGCATGAAACAAACAGCATAAACTATGGCGTGGAACAAACACGAAACTGTGGCATGAAACAAACAGCATAAACTATGGCGTGGAACAAACACGAAACTGTGGCATGAAACAAACACGACTTACTTGGCAAGGCATGAGGTAAACACTTAGCATAAACTATGGCATTGCATGACATACAAACTGACTCGCAAAGGCAGGCTTAAATAATGTCTCATGATTAGAGCCAGGTGAGCGTCCCGAACACAAGAGGCAGGTGAAACTAATACGCAACCATGGCAAACAAAACAAACAAGAGTGCACAAAAAACAGGAACTATGAAGTCCAAAACTAACAGAACATAACAAAAACATGATCCGGACCACGGATCATGACACACAGGACGTTACATTTCACATGAAATACAATTTTCTCCAGCTCCTTATTTTGTATAGGGCATAAAAAAATGTATCAATATAAAACAGATCGGGCTTATACAGTATATAGTGTGTCAGGCTAAGTGGGAGGGGCCAACTCCGTGCGAGATGGTGATCATCTCCATGGAGACGGCGGTATCAGGAAAGGGAGATCAAAATCATAACTGTGATTCTGTGTCTATTGCCCCTGTTTTGAAGTAAGGGAGTTAGTGGAACCCACATGCAACATTGTTGTTGATGTTATTCACGACTTCTTCTCCCCTGCAGGAGCGTACTGAAGTTGTAAAGACAAACATAACGTTGAAACAACGTGCTTTTTGACAACATTCAATCAATGTTGGGTTCTGACGTTAATTTGACCATTGAAATTTGGTCCTTTCCTAACCAATATTCTACAACACAAATACAACGTTGAAACAACATACTTTTTGACAACATTTATTCAATGTCGGGTTGTGACGTTGATTTGACCATTATATTTTGGTCATTTCCCAACCAACAACGTGGATCCAACGTTAGACACCAACGTTGTCTCAACTGACAAATACAACTATTTTGTTGTTTCAAAGTCAGTTTTAAAGGACATGTTGTATCAATGTCTTGTGCCTGCTGGGTTATAGCCAAGTTTTTTTGAAACTATATTTAAAGTTGAGTTTTGGTAGTAAAAAAATACATATTGTGGAGGGGTGTGTAAGGACCGGCCTCGAAGACAGCGGCAGGTGAGTAGATTGCCCAGCTGGGGTTCGTTATCCAATCAACTGTCGCCTTTATTAGCAGCAGCCGGGCCGAGACACGTTGTTGGAGTTGGAGAAAGAAAGAAAGAAAAAGCCAAAAAGACTGAAAAGTCACAGAGCAGAGACTGTTGTGAGGGGCTCCCAGACGCAAAGACTGAAAAGTTGTAGCGTGGAGTGCGGTCCTAGAGTGTGTGCGCTCACAAATAAAGACGTCTATTACGGTCAGGAGGAACCACGAGAGGGAAACATCTAGGGCTGAAACGACGCGTCGACGTAGTCGACGTCATCGGTTACGTAAATACGTTGAGGACGTTTTTGTTCGTCGACGCGTCGCATATTTACGTCACACTACCGGAGCGCAAAGCAGACGATGCGAGCGGTGCGAGCGAGGGGAAAAAAGCACGCCAAAAGTCGTCAAAAGTGTGGGAGTATTTCAATATACGGCCTAAGAAGAAACGCTACTTTTACTCCGCTACTTTTACTCCGCTACTTTTATCTACATTCAGCTCGCTACTCGCTACTAATTTTTATCGATCTGTTAATGCACGCTTTGTTTGTTTTGGTCTGTCAGACAGACCTTCATAGTGCCTGCCTTACTGGTGACGTTTCACTTCGTTCCACCAATCAGATGCAGTCACTGGTGACGTTGGACCAATCAAACAGAGCCAGGGGTCACATCACCTGACTGGCTCCGAGCTAACTTCGGGTGTTACCATTTAGTGGTCAATTGTACGGAATATGTACTGTACTGTGCAATCTACTAATAAAAGTTCCAATCAATCAATCAAAAGTGTGAAGGAAAAAAGACCCTTTTTTTTATTTCAACCGTAAAGACTGACTGCACAGTTCCTGTCTTCACAATAAAAGTCCCGCTCCATCGCGCCTGCGCTTTCGAAATAAGAGTCTCCGAAAGCCAGCGCAAACAAGCTAGCAAGCTACGGAGTTTGCCGCCAATGTATTTCTTGTAAAGGGTATAAAAACGAATATGGAAGGTGGACAAATAAGATGCCAAATAACAACCACTTTCATGTGGTATTAGACAGAAAGGAGGAACTTTTTTTCTCCTCCATTTGAAAACGTGGACGTTACCAGCACTACTTCCTGATTACAATCAATGCAAGTCATCAGAATCAGGTAATACACCAACTTATATTCTTGTCTTCATGAGAGAAAGGAATCTATATGTTAAACATGCATGTATATTCATTAAAACACCTTTAACATGTAAACAAAAACGGCAAAATAAATAAATAAAAATTATATACTGTATATATCAATGTATGTATATATATATATATATATATATATATATATATATATATATATATGTGTGTGTGTGTGTATATATATATATATATATACACACACATATATATATATATATATATATATATATATATATAAATATGATATGTGTGTGTATGTTACTCAGTACTTGAGTAGTTTTTTCACAACATACTTTTTACTTTTACTCAAGTAAATATTTGGGTGACTACTCCTTACTTTTACTTGAGTAATAAATCTCTAAAGTAACAGTACTCTTACTTGAGTACAATTTCTGGCTACTCTACCCACCTCTGCTAATAATGTTGTTGTATGCACACTGTGTCGAGCGGAAATGGCCTATCATAGCAGCACAACGGCAGCGTTCTTGCCATCACCATCAACTAGTCAATCGTCCGCGTGAGTATACGTTGTCATCATTACACAAAAACATGAATGTGTCATTTGTATCTGCGTTGTAAATTCATAAACTAAAGCACCGTTTCGCTCTGAGAGGAGCGTTTGGCGTGCCTGTTCAGTGTTTACAAAGACGCTCTCCTCTTTAACGCTAACGTTAATTAGTTGTGCAAATACCTTTTACAACATTAACAATTACATATACTATGTACAAACGAACAATTAACTTTCACTTTAATCATACTATCATTGTTGTGTTATTAAGCAAAATAAGCAAAAGTTTTACTTTTGTTGAAATGTTTACACTGTTGTTACAGAATATTTCGTTTTGCACTTTTTTGTATTGGATGTTTATCTTTATTTTTGCACATTTTAGCAAATAAGCAATACTTTTACTTTTGTTGAAATGTTTACACTGTTGTTACAGAATATTTCCGTTTTGCACTTTTTTGAATTGGATGTTTATCTTTATTTTTGCACATTTTAAAGCAAAATAAGCAATACTTTTACTTTTGAAATGCTTATACTATTGCAGAATATTAAGATTTGCACTGGATGTTTACTTTTATATTTGCACATTAAAAGCAAATAAGCTACTTTTAATTTTGTTAAATGTTTACATTGTTACAGAATATTTTGTCATGTTGTTGTCAATGTTGACTGAGTGGCCATACTTTTTTTTTTGTAAATAAAAGCCATGCCTTTTGAAAAAACTGGCCTACATTTATTTTTTCATCTTCATTTTAAATAAAAAAAATAATCGGTAAAAGGAAAAATAATCTATAGATTAATCGAAAAAAATAATCTATAGATTAACCGATTAATCGAAAAAAATAATCTATAGATTAATCGATAGAAAAATAATCGTTAGCTGCAGCCTTAGAAACATCACACATATGTTTTCAAATTAATGAATAATCGTGTAATTAATCGTGATGATTTTTGTTGCCATAACGGTACGACACACACTCCATCACCGGGGCGTGGCCTTCAATGACGTTCACAACATCGTTCATCACATTTCAGAAGGCCATTGTTTAAGTGTTTTATACTCCCAATGAATTAAAAATGATCGCCAATGCACACATCAGAGATCAGCACCAGGGGCTTCAAAGCAGCACCAAATCTGTGGCGTTCCGCTGTGTGACGTCTAATGTACGCGGGGGAGGCGGGCTGCAGAGCAGGAGATAATGCCGCACGTCGCCGCTGCCCTACGTGTGGTTCCTGCTACACACAAAGCAGCGGCGGAGAGATTTGACCTTTTCTGTCGGGCTTTGTATGTCTCTTGTACAGCCAATGTCCCCCGGGTGACAAAAGGAAAGAAGTCAAACTGAAAACGCACCACACACACACACGCACGTGCACACGCACACACAAACAGTACAGCATTGGGGGAGTGTGGCACTATTTACCTTAGCCTGTCACCTTCTCTTGCTGCTCTTTCTAGTGAAAATGTCAGCCCATCCCTCTCTTTCTCTCGCTCTTCTACTTCCTTGCAGAGTCCATGTGGTTTATATGCAGGGGCCCCCATAAGGGGGACAATTCCAACGGCCCCAAAACATAGTTAAAGAGCAACAATTTGGACATGGACGGTCATAAAATTGACGAGTAAACACCAATAGTCGATGTATTCATTGTAAATAAAGTAATGCGGACACTTCTAGAATGTCGGCCACCTCACCGAGAGATCCAACCAGCTCCTTTATGTTCCAGTTCTGCACACATTTCCGTGAATTTAATAAATGTGATGTTTTTAAAAGTTGCGATGCTTATTTAGTGAAACTGCATCAATATACATGAATTAAAGATGCATCAATATTCGATTTTTAATCGAATGGTGAGGTGGCCAAAGATTCCCACCTTTAAAGTTAAAGTTAAGTTAAAGTTCCAATGATTGTCACACACACACTAGGTGTGGCGAAATGATTCTCTGCATTTGACCCATCACCCTTGATCACCCCCTGGGAGGGGAGGGGAGCAGTGAGCAGCAGCGGTGGCCGCGCCCGGGAATCATTTTTGGTGATTTAACCCCCAATTCCAACCCTAGATGCTGAGTGCCGCCATTTTTATACACATACATATATATATATACATATATATATACATATATATATATATATAGATATATTTTTATACACATACATATATATATATATATATATATACATATATATATATATATATATAAATAGATATATTTTTATACACATAAATATATATATATATATATATATATATACATATATATATATATAAAAAAAAAAAAAAAATATATATATATATATATATATATATATATATATATTAGAGATGCGCGGTTTGCGAGCACAACCGCGGAGTCCGCGGATTATCCGCGGATCGGACGGATGAAATAAAAAAAATTTAGATTTTATCCGCGGGTCGGGTCGGGTCGGGTCGGGTCGGGTCGGGCGGTTGAAATAAAAAAAAATTAGATTTTAAATAGATTCAGGCGGGTGGCAGTTAAACCAATTGGGAAATATATATACATAGTTAAATGTTGTTACCCACATACGAAAAACGAGCAGGCACCTGCTGCATATGCCACAACAGAAGAAAAAAAAAAAAAGAGATGGACACTTTTACGGAGCGGAGAAGGGACGCCTCGCCGGGGTCCGGGACCGAGGCCCCTTCCCCCGAGAGGGCCCCACCGGGAGCCGTAGCTGAGGCGATCCGCGAGAAGGGCCCGACGCACGTCCAGGGTCACCACCACGCCCACCGCACCGACACCCCGCCTCGTCCGCCTTCGCCGGCGTCACGCGCAGCAGGTAAGCAGCTTACCTGCCCGCCACCCCCGTGGCCGGGGGCTCGTAACAGGGGTCACTCTGCGCGCTCCGCCCGCGCAGCTTACCTGCCCGCCACCCCTGTTGCCGGGGGCGCGTAACAGGGGTCACTCCGCGCGCAGTGCGCTCACGAAAGGGGTGGGGCTCACCCTGGTTGATATAGACAGCAGGACGGTGGCCATGGACGTCGGAACCCGCTAAGGAGTGTGTAACAACCCACCTGCCGAATCAACTAGCCCTGAAAATGGATGGCGCTCGAGCGTTGGGCCCATACCCGGCCGTCGCCGGCAGCGAGATGCGCTTGGAGGTGCGCTCAGCGCGGCTCCCATATGATTGCGCACTGGTGTGCGTCTGGGTCGTGACAGCGTGGCACGCGAATGTCTGTGCTGCATTGGATCAGTCTCCTTTCTTTAACAGGCAAAAGCTTTATAACCTCACTAATGCCTTGCATCGTCTATATTAGATATATAACAACGGGCGGGTGCGGGCGGATGGCGGGGGGGTGCGGTTCTGATCAAATGTTACATCGGGTGGATGGCGGATGGTTGACGACTTTCTGATGCGGTTGCGGATGAAATAATTGCCTATCCACGCATCTCTAATATACATATATATATATATATATATATATATATATATATATATATATACATACAGTACATACATATGGTCAAGGTTTCTGTGGTTTATCTGTTATACAGTGCTCAATACCGGGGTAGAGCGGAATATACGTTAGGTCAGAGGATTTTATTTTATTATAAAATCCCCTGACGAGCAGGGAAACCTGCGAAACAGGCTTGTAGGGATGCTATAGCCTCTTGTGTTTTTTCCTGACCTAACGTATATAATGTATACAGTATATATATATGTGTATGTAATATATATATATATATATATATATATATATCAATAAAAGGCTATCGATGCTGTCATCTAGCAAAGCTGAATTTGACCAAGCAACCCCCCCGTACCAAAAAGCCCTTGATGAAAGCGGATACAATTTCACCCTCACCTATGAACCCACGCCAGGAAACCAGCCAAAAAAGAACAGAAAACGGAACGACATCATCTGGTACAACCCCCCATACAGCAAAAACGTCTCAACGAACATTGGACACAAATTCCTCAATCTGATTGACAAACACTTTCCCAAAGACAACATCCTAAGAAAAGTATTCAACAAGAACAACATTAAATTGAGCTACAGCTGCATGAACAATATACGACAAATCATCTCAAACCACAACAAAACAATTGCAAATGAGCCGCCGGCCCTCAGACAGAGCGACTCCAAAACCAACAAAGGATGTAATTGTCGAAAGAAACCTGATTGCCCCCTCAACGGGGGGTGCTTACAAACATCAGTTGTCTACCAATCTAAGGTAATACGCAAGGACATTAACACATCCGACACATATGTAGGATTAACCGAGGGAGAATTCAAAACCAGATGGAACAATCACAAGGCTTCTTTCAGGAACAAAAACCTGCGAAATACCACAGAACTCAGCAAACACATTTGGGACCTCAAAGACAATAATGTTGAATATTCAATAACATGGCAAATTCTTGCATCCAGCACACCTTACAATAGTGGTAATAAAAGATGCAACCTATGCTTGAAAGAGAAACTGTTTATTATTTACCGTCCAGACCTGTCATCCCTCAACAAGCGCAGCGAAATTGTAACAACATGCCGCCATAGACGGAAACACCTCCTAGGTAACACATGAGCCAATCACCACGCCCCTAGGCCAGCCTGTACCCACCCACTCTGTGCCCTATACAAACCATGGTATGCGAATGCTCCCATTAAAATCTCCTGATGATTGAGGGTACCCCCCCTCATGAAACAGGCCTGTAGAGATGAAATAGTCTTGTGATTTTTTTCCCACACATACATATATATATATATATATATATATATATATATATATATATATATATATATATATATATACACATATATATATTTATATTTATATGTATATATATTTATATATGTATGTATGTATGTATGTATGCATATATATACTGTATATATATATATATATATATATATATATATATATGTATGTATGTATGTATGTATATATATATATATATATTTATACTTACATACATACATACATACATATATATATATATATATATATATATATATATATATATATATATATATATATATATATATATATATATATATATATATAGGGCTTTTGGCCAATTTTTTTTAGCCCAATGCAGCCCCCTGGTCAAAATGTTTGGACACCCCAGTCTACGAAATAGGGTTGGACTGGTTTAGGAAAAAAATCTCACTCGTAGGTTTGTCGGATCGTGTGTAATACTTATTTCTTTGTGTGAGTTGCTCTCAACGAAGACAGACGCTTCCCTTCCCTCTCCCTTCCTTTTCCCTTGTCTTTCCCTTGCGTTTGCTTTTTTTGGAGCCTCTCCACGCACTGTTCTCCAAATTTGGTCTCTCGACGCAATTGGCAAGATTTTGTCGAAGAGAAGCTTGTGTTTGGAGGAACCTGCCTGTCCTGACGGAACGTTTTGGTGCTGGATAGACAGTGGCGATTCTTTCCGTTGAGGACACCTTAAATATCTAGCTATTCGGAACTATGATAACAAGGCAATTGCTGGTTGGATTGAGCGTTGCTCAAAATTCGAAACATGAGGGAAGCCGTTCGAGGCACCCAGAAGCTGCCTGTCTTGATTGATGGGTTGGACAGGGCTACAGGCACTCAGATTGTGGCAGTTTCTGGATAACATCTCGGAGAAGCTTTCCGCTCTGCAAGGCAAAATCATGATCAATTTGAGGACTAGGAACGGACAAATAGAGCAGAAAAGCATCGAAATGTATCAACTCGCCCTAACTCAAACACCCTAATCTGCCCCTACGCTGTCGTTTGAGTAAGGCCCTGCTGGAAAAACACCTCCAGGAGTTCGCTGCAGTAAGACGCTCTGACATTCCTCCCCACTTCCCTCATGGACACCTGTTGATTGTGACTCTCTCTTGGGCTAATATCACGGTCGTCTCCATAGCAACCTGCGGCGTCGTGCACAAGGACACTACAGGATTGTGATGCCAAGGCGAGGTGACGTCTCAGGCTTATGGACACACACACATCCAAGGACACTACACCAACACACACATGCACACATTAACCCTACCAAAAAAGCCATTATCGGACATCTCTAATTTTATTTATATATTTTTTTGTAACATATGTTTAATGGTCATGGTGGATTATTAATACACACAGTGGGTCTGAAGGAATGTTGGCCCCATTCCCGTGAGAATCCTGCACATGACTCAAACATTAAGGAGTGGGGCTTGGTTTATCTATCCTGGACTGGCATCCAGGTAGCTTCTGTGCATAGATAATACCGCATCATCTCTTTCCCTTTCGGACTTATCAGGTCAAAAAGGGACACGCCATTTCGTTGCACATTCACAATTCAAAAGAGGGATGATACAAAAACTAATCCAGACCCACTGTATGGTATTCTGAACCGAAAACGGTGTCACAAAACCTTAATGAGATCCGAACCGTGGATTCCACTCCTAGTACCTGGAAAATACTCCATTACTATACTCGGAATAAAAAAGGAACACCGTGCAAATGATACCTGTTGGAATGATTGTTTGTAAGTTATCACAAAAGAAACTTTGTATTACAATATGTTCCTGATAAGAAGATGAATGCTGTCTTTCGAGGCCTAACAAGAGGAAGAATGCTCGTGAAACGCCACTGTGATTTCAACACGGACAGATGGCAGGATCTGCTCAACTTCCAGAGGAACTCTCTTTGAAGTGTTAAACGAACTCTCTTTGAAATATTTCACAAACTCTCTTCCAACTATTTGGTAACCGAGGTCAACGCTATTTACGACCCGCTGCCCTCTTGAAGTTGCTGTGGTCAGGAGACGGGAGGGGTTATCCATTGTCCTCCAACACCTGCCCCAGCTGGATCCAGGAAGAGCCCAGCCCGAGAAATCCTCTTCTTGGTCTTCAAAGCGACCGAAAACAATGACTGTTTTACATACTTCCCATTCCTGCTGTGACATGTGTTGGTGCGTGAACATTGAACATCTGAATAAATGAGGAGACGAAAACCTTCTTCGTCAGAGCGTGGTGCAGGACTGTACAGAGAGTGCAGTGGCCATGTCTCTCCTCAATATTGAGTCCAAATTGAATTCTGTCTCTGTTTGATTCCTTGCCTTTTGTCTTGTTTAATAGATGTCCTCAGTGTTTGAACGTGACAATACCTAGACCTGTATTGTTCTGAAAACAACTTTTTGCATTGACAGGGGAATAAAAACAAAGAGTAAACAGGAAATGACCGCGAGTAAATCAGATCAGTGTACTTTGAAACAATAGCACAGCTCATATCCACAATCCAAACAACCTTTCCTAGTCATGTGGCAAAAAAAAATGCAACTAATATAGAGGTCAACACACATGGTCACACATAACAACCTGCTTACTAAGCTTTGTGGGTATTATGAAAAATGTACAAACACCATCACAAATTTCAAAATGACACCTATTTGAATCCATTAGAGTGCATTTTATCCATGTTTGGCGCATTTTAGCTGTAAATGTGTATGATTGTTAAATATGTATAATCTGTACTGTTGATGGTTGATAATATGACCGAAATAAACTTATTTCATTCATTCATTCATTTCATTCATATATATATAAATATACATACAGTATATATATATACATATATATCCTATTTTTGAAGTGTTAGAGACCAAGCTGGTCCAGGTTTGATAAAGATGAAATGATCTCCACGTTCCCACACCACAGCACAACACTGATCAATCTCAGTGTTAGTTCTCCTACCCGTGAGGGCATTTGTGGACTGTTCAAATCAATAAAGAACCGCATATAGCGGACGAGTCCGATTGATCCATTTGTGGCCGCAACAACAGGCCTGGGGATGAAATATGTAACAGAATGACGTTCCACCTTCCTTTGGGAACATGTTTAACTCTCATGACTTCCACACAAATGGAATATAAGTACGACTGCAAAATAATCTACCATCTGTCATGACCTGTTACACCATATTGTGCCGTATTTTGAGTTTGTTGCCCTTTTCCCAGGTGTTTAATGTCTTAGTTCCTGGTTTAACTCTCTTATTTTGTTCCCAATCATCCTCTCAAACTTCTTTTCTGAGTACTCAGACAAGGAAACAACAAAAACGGAATGCTGGAGAACAGCAAAGACTTACGGGCAGGAGAAGCGTCCACAAACAATATACAAAGTCCCAACACAAAAGGTAGCGGCCGCACAACCTAAATAGTCTCAAGTGGAATAGAAAATAGAGGCAGGGAAGCGCTAAAGGTGCTGTAGAAGAACACACAAAACAGGAAGTGCAACCACAATAAGAGCGCTAAACCGGAACCACCACACTAAACGCAGGAGAAACGGCAACAAACTCGAAATACGGCATGTTCTGGTGTGGCATCAGTGTGGGTATTCCTTACCCTCCACCTTCGTTTGCTCATCGCCATCAATGCCAACAAGAGTCTTTAATAGAAGTAAAAGTGATTTTAAACCCTTCATTCCTCCAATTCAATTGTCATTTATAATGTTTTGCATCGTTTTCTGCATGTAAAGCTTGATATCAGCCCCAAAAAAAAAAAAACAGTATGTGATATCATGTGCGAGACAAGCGGTCGTGCAGAGTGTTTACTTATGTGTGATATCATGTGCAATACAAGCAGTCCTGCAGCCAGTTAACATCTAAATGTCTTGCTATAAGTAGGCAATTTCTTCTATTTTCCTCAAGTCATTTACAAAAAGGTAAACATGCTAGGCTATAGGCTACTAGGAGCTAGCAGCTACACAACAGCTAAGCACACAATAGCACACAAGCTACACGTGTGTAACAATATTGCAGCATCAAACAAAATATTTGTCATTATAAACAAATATCAAATAAGTATAGTCGCAACTAGGAGCTAGCAGCTACACAACAGCTAAGCACACAATAGCACGCAAGCTACACTTATGTAACAGTATTGCAGTCTCAAACAAAACATTTGTCATTATAAACAAATATCAAATAAGTATAGTCGCAACTAGGAGCTAGCAGCTACACAACAGCTAAGCACACAATAGCATACAAGCTACACTTATGTAACAGTATTGCAGTCTCAAACAAAACATTTGTCATTATAAACAAATATCAAATAAGTATAGTCGCAACTAGGAGCTAGCAGCTACACAACAGCTAAGCACACAATAGCACACAAGCTACTCGTATGTAACAATATTGCAGTCTCAAACTAAACATTTGTCATTATAAACAAATATCAAATAAGTATAGTCGCAACTAGGAGCTAGCAGCTACACAACAGCTAAGCACACAATAGCACACAAGCTACACGTATGTAACAATATTGCAGTCTCAAACAAAACATTTGTCATTATAAACAAATGTCAAATAATTATAGTCGTAACTAGGAGCTAGCAGCTACACAACAGCTAAGCGCACAATAGCACACAAGCGCGACATATGCATCATATTGCAGTGCCTAACAAAACATTTGTCGCTATAAACAAATATCAAATACTCATAGTCGCAACTAGGAGCTAGCAGCTACACAACAGCTAAGCACACAATAGCACACAAGCTACACGTATGTAACAATATTGCAGTCTCAAACAAAACATTTGTCATTATAAACAAATGTCAAATAATTATAGTCGCAACTAGGAGCTAGCAGCTACACAACAGCTAAGCACACAATAGCACACAAGCGCGACATACGCAACATATTGCAGTCCCTAACAAAACATTTGTCGCTATAAACAAATATCAAATAATCATAGCAACTAGGAGCTAGCAGCTACACAACAGCTAAGCACACAATAGCACACAAGCGCGACATATGCAACATATTGCAGTCCCTAACAAAACATTTGTCGCTATAAACAAATATCAAATAATCATAGTCGCAACTAGGAGCTAGCAGCTACACAACAGCTAAGCACACAATAGCACACAAGCGCGACATATGCATCATATTGCAGTCCCTAACAAAACATTTGTCGCTATAAACAAATATCAAATAATTATAGTTGCAACTAGGAGCTAGCGGCTACACAACAGCTAAGCACACAATAGCACACAAGCGCGACATATGCAACATATTGCAGTTCCTAACAAAACATTTGTCGCTATAAACAAATATCAAATAATCATAGTCGCAACTAGGAGCTAGCAGCTACACAACAGCTAAGCACACAATAGCACACAAGCTACACTTATGTAACAGTATTGCAGTCTCAAACAAAACATTTGTCATTATAAACAAATATCAAATAATTATAGTTGCAACTAGGAGCTAGCAGCTACACAACAGCTAAGCACACAATAGCACACAAGCTACATATATGTAACAATATTGCAGAATCAAACAAAACATTTGTCGCTATAAACAAAGATCAAAAATGTATAGTCGCAACTAGGAGCTAGCAGCTACACAACAGCTAAGCACACAATAGCACACAAGCGTGACATATGCATCATATTGCAGTCCCTAACAAAACATTTGTCGCTATAAACAAATATCAAATAATCATAATCGCAACTAGGAGCTAGCAGCTACACAACAGCTAAGCACACAATAGCACACAAGCTACACGTATGTAACAATATTGCAGTTCCTAACAAAACATTTGTCGTTATAAACAAATATCAAATAATCATAGTCGCAACTAGGAGCTAGCAGCTACACAACAGCTAAGCACACAATAGCACACAAGCTAACAAACGTAATAATCATTAAAGGATGTATGTATAATCAACCCTAACCCTAACCCCCTAACCCTAACCCTAACCCTAACCCTAACCCTACCCCTACCCCTAAACCCCAACCCTAAACCCTAAACCCTAACCCTAACCCACTAACCCTAACCCATTAACCCTAACCCTAACCCTAACCCTAAACCTAACCCTAACCCTAACCCTAACCCTAACCCACTAACCCTAACCCTAACCCTAACCCTAACCCTAACCCACTAACCCTAACCCACTAACCCTAACCCTAACCCTAACCCCCTAACCCTAACCCTAACATGCCTGCTGGATATGAGGTCATCAAACATTCTAAAGTTTTCCTACCTTCTCCTTGTTCCCGACCTGCGTGGCGTCCGGCTTGGTGTGGATGGTGAAAGGAGACGCGAGACTCAGTAGGATCCTCTGGAAGGAAAGCTCCATCTTGGGGGAGACTATCTCGAAACAGTCCCTGAACGAGAGACTTCGATGAGGCTCCAGGCGCGCCTGCTTCCTCAGTCCTTCCCCGAGCTGGAGGAGTTCCATCCGAGGGCCCAGGACAAAATGGAAGGGGAAGGCACGGCAGAAGGTGGCCAGGCTGATGCGCAGGTCGCTGGGGTTGTTGGACAGCGAAGGAGGGGCTTCTCCAGAACGAACATTGGGGAGGAGGTGCGCGGGACACGTTTCCTGAATTTGGAAGGACAGGCAAACCGTGGGTGCGGAGTTGGGGAAGGCGGAAGGAGGAGGCGGCGAGGAGGAGGGTGAGGCAAACGGGGACGCGGTGGGAGTGGGTGAGGCGGAACCGCCATCTTCACAGGGCAACAAGGGCGTCAGCGGCGACACTTCTTCTACTTCCACTTCGGAATGAAAGATGCGTCTGGAAACGGCTCGGATAATTCCCGGCATGACGAGTCCCACCACGGGCGCGGGGTTGAAGCAGTGCAGCAGCAGCGACTTCCCCCCGCCGCCTCGCACTTTGTCCAGTTTCCTGCGACTCTTCTCCTCCACGCGGGGGTCCTTGCACTGGAAGGACGGGCTCTCGGACGAGGCGCGGCGGCCCGTGGAGGCCCGGATGCGCTCCAGGATGGCGTCGAAGCCGTTGAAAAAGTCCTGGAGGTTGCCGCCCACCGCCCTCAGCACGCGTTCGTTCTCCTCAAAGCACAGGCCGAAGAACTCCTCGCCAAAGTGCTCGCGCAGCAAAAAGAATGGCACTCCTGGGAGGGAGGGGACACAAACACAAAGATGGCGGTGTGGGTTATTAGACACATTTAAAGCAGGGGTGTCTACAGTCTAATCATGAATCATAGCCACGGGGAGAATGAAGTCATCTTAGTTGTCTAATCATTTTGATTCTGCTAGTAATTCAGGTCATGCGTGGAAGTTTGCACAGCATTCACCTATATGACCCGATGCAAACAACCTTCCCTAGTCATGGTGCATGAAAAAAATAATCGATCGGACCAACGCAAAAAGTCAACAGACATGGTCACACATTCCCGTGGGTGCGGTCATTGGCCTTTAGTTATGCGCTGCGTGGATGTTTGCACGGCATTCACTTATATGACCCGATGCAAACAACCTTCCCTGGTCATGGTGCATGAAAAAAATAATAAATCGGACCAACGCAAAATGTCCACAGACATGGTCACACATTACCGTGGGTGCGGTAATTGACCTTTAGTTATGCACTGCGTGGATGTTTGCACAGCGTTTACTTATATGACCCAGTGCAAACAACCTTCCCTAGTCATGGTGCATGAAAAAATAATCAATCGGACCAACGCAAAATGTCAACAGACATGGTCACACATTCCCGTGGGTGTGGTCATTGACCTTTAGTTATACGCTACGTGGATGTTTGCACAGCATTTACTTATATGACCCGATGCAAACAACCTTCTCTAGTCATGGTGCATGAAAAAATAATCAATCGGACCAACGCAAAATGTCAACAGACATGGTCACACATTACCGTGTGTGCGGTCATTGACCTTTAGTTATGCGCTGCGTGGATGTTTGCACAGCATTCACCTATATGACCCGATGCAAACAACCTTCCCTAGTCATGGTGCATGAAAAAAATAATAAATCGGACCAACGCAAAATGTCAACAGACATGGTCACACATTCCCGTGGGTGCGGTCATTGACCTTTAGTTATACGCTGCGTGGATGTTTACACAGCGTTTACTTATATGACCCGATGCAAACAACCTTCCCTGGTCATGGTGCATGAAAAAATAATAAATCGGACCAACGCAAAATGTCAACAGACATGGTCACACATTACCGTGGGTGCGGTCATTGACCTTTAGTTATACGCTGCGTGGATGTTTGCACAGCGTTTACTTATATGACCCAGTGCAAACAACCTTCCCTAGTCATGGTGCATGAAAAAAATAATCAATCGGACCAACGCAAAATGTCAACAGACATGGTCACACATTACCGTGGGTGCGGTCATTGACCTTTAGTTATGCGCTGCGTGGATGTTTGCACAGCGTTCACTTAAATGACCCAGTGCAAACAACCTTCCCTAGTCATGGTGCATGAAAAAATAATAAATCGGACCAACACAAAATGTCAACAGACATGATCACACATTCCCGTGGGTGCGGTCATTGACCTTTAGTTATGCACTGCGTGGATGTTTGCACGGCATTCACCTAAATGACCCGATGCAAACAACCTTCCCTAGTCATGGTGCATGAAAAAAACAATAAATTAGACCAACGCAAAATGTCAACAGACATGGTCACACATTACCGTGGGTGCGGTCATTGACCTTTAGTTATGCGCTGCGTGGATGTTTGCACAGCATTTACTTATATGACCTGATGCAAACAACCTTCCCTAGTCATGGTGCGTGAAAAAATAATCAATCGGACCCACGCAAAATGTCAACCGACATGGTCACACCTTCCCGTGGGTGTGGTCATTGACCTTTAGTTATGCGCTGCGTGGATGTTTGCACAGCATTTACTTATATGACCCGATGCAAACAACCTTCCCTAGTCATGGTGCATGAAAAAATAATAAATCGGACCAACGCAAAACGTCAACAGACAGGGTCACACATTACCGTAGGTGCCGTCATTGACCTTTAGTTATGCGCTGCGCGGATGTTTGCACAGCATTTACTTATATGACCCGATGCAAACAACCTTCCCTGGTCATGGTGCATGAAAAAATAATAAATCGGACCAACACAAAACGTCAACAGACAGGGTCACACATTACCGTGGGTGCGGTCATTGACCTTTAGTTATGCGCTGCGTGGATGTTTGCACAGCATTCACCTAAATGACCCGATGCAAACAACCTTCCCTAGTCATGGTGCATGAAAAAATAATCAATCGGACCAACGCAAAATGTCAACAGACATGGTCACACATTACCGTGGGTGCGGTCATTGACCTTTAGTTATGCGCTGCGTGGATGTTTGCACTGCATTTACTTATATGACCCAGTGCAAACAACCTTCCCTAGTCATGGTGCATGAAAAAAATAATCAATCGGACCAACGCAAAATGTCAACAGACATGGTCACACATTCCCGTGGGTGCGGTCATTGACCTTTAGTTATACGCTACGTGGAAGTTTGCACAGCATCTACTTATATGACCCGATGCAAACAACCTTCCCTAGTCATGTTGCATGAAAAAATAATCAATCGGACCAACGCAAAATGTCAACAGACATGGTCACACATTCCCGTGGGTGCGGTCATTGGCCTTTAGTTATGCGCTGCGTGGATGTTTGCACAGCATTTACTTATATGACCCAGTGCAAACAACCTTCCCTAGTCATGTTGCATGAAAAAAATAATCAATCGGACCAACGCAAAATGTCAACAGACATGGTCACACATTACCGTGGGTGCGGTCATTGACCTTTAGTTATGCGCTGCGTGGATGTTTGCACTGCATTTACTTATATGACCCAGTGCAAACAACCTTCCCTAGTCATGGTGCATGAAAAAAATAATCAATCGGACCAACGCAAAATGTCAACAGACATGGTCACACATTCCCGTGGGTGCGGTCATTGGCCTTTAGTTATGCGCTGCGTGGATGTTTGCACAGCATTTACTTATATGACCCAGTGCAAACAACCTTCCCTAGTCATGTTGCATGAAAAAAATAATCAATCGGACCAACGCAAAATGTCAACAGACATGGTCACACATTCCCGTGGGTGCGGTCATTGACCTTTAGTTATGCGCTGCGTGGATGTTTGCACGGCATTCACTTATATGACCCGATGCAAACAACCTTCCCTGGTCATGGTGCATGAAAAAATAATAAATCGGACCAACGCAAAATGTCAACAGACATGGTCACACATTCCCGTGGGTGCGGTCATTGACCTTTAGTTATGCGCTGCGTGGATGTTTGCACAGCATTCACCTAAATGACCCGATGCAAACAACCTTCCCTAGTCATGATGCATGAAAAATTAATAAATCGGACCAACGCAAAATGTCAACCGACATGGTCCCACATTCCCGTGGTTGCGGTCATTGACCTTTAGTTATTCGCGACGTGGAAGTTTGCACAGCATCTACTTATATGACCCAATGCAAACAACCTTCCCCAGTCATGGTGCATAAAAAAATAATAAATCGGACCAACACAAAATGTCAACAGACATGGTTACACATTCCCGTGGGTGCGGTCATTGACCTTTAGTTATGCGCTGCGTGGATGTTTGCACGGCATTTACTTATATGACCCAGTGCAAACAACCTTCCCTAGTCATGGTACATGAAAAAATTATACAATCGGACCAACACAAAATGTCAACAGACATGGTCACACATTACCGTGGGTGCGGTCATTGACCTTTAGTTATGGGCTGCGTGGATGTTTGCACAGCATTGACTTATATGACCCGATGCAAACAACTTTCCCTAGTCATGGTGCGTGAAAAAAATAAATAAATTGGACCAACGCAAAATGTCAACAGACATGGTCACACATTACCGTAGGTGCGGTCATTGACCTTTAGTTATGCGCTGCGTGGATGTTTGCACAGCATTTACTTATATGACCCAATGCAAACAACCTTCCCCAGTCATGGTGCATAAAAAAATAATAAATCGGACCAACACAAAATGTCAACAGACATGGTCACACATTACCGTGGGTGTGGTCATTGACCTTTAGTTATGCGTTGATGTTTGCACAGCAATTACTTATATGACCCAATGCAAACAACCTTTCCTAGTCATGGTGCATGAAAAAAATAATAAATCGGACCAACGCAAAATGTCAACAGACATGGTTACACATTCCTGTGGGTGCGGTCATTGACCTTTAGTTATGCGCTGCGTGGATGTTTGCACGGCATTCACTTATATGACCCGATGCAAACAACCTTCCCTAGTCATGGTGCAAAAAAAAAAAATCACACCAACGTAAAATGTCAACAAAATTACAAAGCATGATGAGTACACTCTCCACACGTATCCATGCTTGATATTTCTGATTGATTACAAAACTTTAAGGAGGTTGTCACAGAAGTAAACAATGTAGGAGTCCAACTTTTACATTCTCTTAATATCCAATTATATATATAATTATACATCCATTTTGTTAATGTAGTATGTACATATATATGTATGGGCAACATATACAAAAATATGTATATGTTGCCCATACATATACGTATATAAAGGCTTTTAGCTCGGTCGTCAGCACACTCGCCTGTCACGCCGGCGACTCGGATTCGGAAAAGGCAGGGAGCGGATCATTTGGGGTTGCGTGCACATTGTGACGGTAATAGGACGCACAAATCTTACCGAGGATGGTGGCCATGTAGTTCAGGATTTGAAGAACGTCCTCTTCCGAGCCAGAATTTTCTAGAAAAGGGCACTTGTCTTCCTTACTTTCACTTTGCCTGCTGGAGTCCGGACACCTGCGGACAACCCAAACAGAAACAAAGAAAATGGCGGGAGATAAACAAGAACATTCCACATCTAGAAAATATGATTTTTAGGGCTGTCAAAATCAGGGATGGGTACCGCTCAAATTTGAACTGATACGATATCGATATTATCGATATGACCAATTTTCGGTATTTTTGTGTGTGTTGATAACTATTAATTGTTATTTAAAAGCTGATTATGATAACTGCTGTCCAGTTGTTACATCTTGTTTTATTACCACTTTTCTGAGTCTCATTTGCAAATATTACATTACGTTTTGTTTCTTGTTGCGCCCTAAAAAGTGTTAATACTGTAAGTATTGTACTTATTACACACCAGCTGTTGGATTGTAACGTGCATCTTATTTGTTGTTGTCACTAACACATCTAGAAAACATGATTTTTACGGCTGTCAAAATCAGGGATGGGTACCGCTCAAATTTGAACCGATACGACATCGATATTACCAATTTTCGGTATTTTTGTGTGTGTTGATAATTATTAATTGTTATTTAAAAGCTGATTATGATAACTGCTGTCCAGTTGTTACATATTGTTTTATTACCACTTTTCTGAGTCTCATTTGCAAGTATTACATTACGTTTTGTTTCTTGTTGCGCCCTAAAAAGTGTTAATACTGTAAGTATTGTACTTATTACACACCAGCTGTTGGATTGTAACGTGCATCTTATTTGTTGTTGTCACTAACACATCTAGAAAACATGATTTTTAGGGCTGTCAAAATCAGGGATGGGTACCGCTTAAATTTGAACCGATACGACATCGATATTACCAATTTTCGGTACTTTTGTGTGTCAATAACTATTAATTGTTATTTAAAAATGAGCTGATTATGATAACTGCTGTCCAGTTGTTATATCTCGTTTTATTACCACTTTTCTGAGTCTTATTTGCAAATATGTTAGATGTCAGTCGTGTATAGTTTATGGTGTGTTGGTCACTTTTTTGTCGCGCCCTAAAAAGTGTTAATACTGTAAGCATTGTACTTATTACACACCGGCTGTTTGATTGTAACGTGCATCTTATTTGTTGTTGTCACTAACACATCTAGAAAACATGGTTTTTAGGGCTATCAAAATCAGGGATGGGTACCGCTCAAATTTGAACCGATACGATATCGATATTATCGATATTACCAATTTTCGGTATTTTTGTGTGTGTTGATAACTATTAATTGTTATTTAAAAGCTGGTTATGATAACTGCTGTCCAGTTGTTACATCTTGTTTTATTACCACTTTTCTGAGTCTCATTTGCAAATATTACATTACGTTTTGTTTCTTGTTGCGCCCTAAAAAGTGTTAATACTGTAAGTATTGTACTTATTACACACCAGCTGTTTGATTGTAACGTGCATCTTATTTGTTGTTGTCACTAACACATCTAGAAAACATGATTTTTAGGGTTGTCAGAATCAGGGATGGGTACCGCTCAAATTTGAACCGATACGATATCGATATTATCGATATTACCAATTTTCGGTATTTTTGTGTGTGTTGATAACTATTAATTGTTATTTAAAAGCTGGTTATGATAACTGCTGTCGAGTTGTTACATCTTGTTTTATTACCACTTTTCTGAGTCTCATTTGCAAATATTACATTACGTTTTGTTTCTTGTTGCGCCCTAAAAAGTGTTAATACTGTAAGTATTGTACTTATTACACACCAGCTGTTGGATTGTAACGTGCATCTTATTTGTTGTTGTCACTAACACATCTAGAAAACATGATTTTTACGGCTGTCAAAATCAGGGATGGGTACCGCTCAAATTTGAACCGATACGATATCGATATTATCGATATTACCAATTTTCAGTATTTTTGTGTGTGTTGATAACTATTAATTGTTATTTAAAAGCTGATTATGATAACTGCTGTCCAGTTGTTACATCTTGTTTTATTGCCACTTTTCTGAGTCTCATTTGCAAATATTACATTACGTTTTGTTTCTTGTTGCGCCCTAAAAAGTGTTAATACTGTAAGTATTGTACTTATTACACACCAGCTGTTGGATTGTAACGTGCATCTTATTTGTTGTTGTCACTAACACATCTAGAAAACATGATTTTTAGGGCTGTCAAAATCAGGGATGGGTACCGCTCAAATTTGAACTGATACGATATCGATATTATCGATATTACCAATTTTCGGTATTTTTGTGTGTGTTGATAACTATTAATTGTTATTTAAAAGCTGATTATGATAACTGCTGTCCAGTTGTTACATCTTGTTTTATTACCACTTTTTCTGAGTCTCATTTGCAAATATTACATTACGTTTTGTTTCTTGTTGCGCCCTAAAAAGTGTTAATACTGTAAGTATTGTACTTATTACACACCAGCTGTTTGATTGTAACGTGCATCTTATTTGTTGTTGTCACTAACACATCTAGAAAAAATGATTTTTAGGGCTGTCAAAATCAGGGATGGGTACCGCTCAAATTTGAACCGATACGACATCGATATTACCAATTTTCGGTACTTTTGTGTGTCAATAACTATTAATTGTTATTTAAAAATGAGCTGATTATGATAACTGCTGTCCAGTTGTTATATCTCGTTTTATTACCACTTTTCTGAGTCTTATTTGCAAATATGTTAGATGGCAGTCGTGTATAGTTTATGGTGTGTTGGTCACTTTTTTGTCGCGCCCTAAAAAGTGTTAATACTGTAAGTATTGTACTTATTACACACCAGCTGTTTGATTGTAACGTGCATCTTATTTGTTGTTGTCACTAACACATCTAGAAAACATGATTTTTAGGGCTGTCAAAATCAGGGATGGGTACCGCTCAAATTTGAACTGATACGATATCGATATTATCGATATTAACAATTTTCGGTATTTTTGTGTGTGTTGATAACTATTAATTGTTATTTAAAAGCTGATTATGATAACTGCTGTCCAGTTGTTACATCTTGTTTTATTACCACTTTTCTGAGTCTCATTTGCAAATATTACATTACGTTTTGTTTCTTGTTGCGCCCTAAAAAGTGTTAATACCGTAAGTATTGTACTTATTACACACCAGCTGTTTGATTGTAACGTGCATCTTATTTGTTGTTGTCACTAACACATCTAGAAAACATGATTTTTAGGGCTGTCAAAATCAGGGATGGGTACCGCTCAAATTTGAACCGATACGATATCGATATTATCGATATTACCAATTTTCGGTATTTTTGTGTGTGTTGATAACTATTAATTGTTATTTAAAAGCTGATTATGATAACTGCTGTCCAGTTGTTTCATCTTGTTTTGTTACCACTTTTCTGAGTCTCATTTGCAAATATTACATTACGTTTTGTTTCTTGTTG
The DNA here is from genome assembly GCF_033978685.3 of Nerophis lumbriciformis. Lineage (NCBI taxonomy): Eukaryota > Metazoa > Chordata > Actinopteri > Syngnathiformes > Syngnathidae > Nerophis > Nerophis lumbriciformis. Next base: position 27,345,045 of record NC_084577.2, on the reverse strand, counting down.
CGCCCTAAAAAGTGTTAATACTGTAAGTATTGTACTTATTACACACCAGCTGTTGGATTGTAACGTGCATCTTATTTGTTGTTGTCACTAACACATCTAGAAAACATGATTTTTAGGGCTGTCAAAATCAGGGATGGGTACCGCTCAAATTTGAACCGATACGATATCGATATTATCGATATTACCAATTTTCGGTATTTTTGTGTGTGTTGATAACTATTAATTGTTATTTAAAAGCTGATTATGATAACTGCTGTCCAGTTGTTACATCTTGTTTTATTAGCACTTTTCTGAGTCTCATTTGCAAATATTACATTACGTTTTGTTTCTTGTTGCGCCCTAAAAAGTGTTAATACTGTAAGTATTGTACTTATTACACACCAGCTGTTGGATTGTAACGTGCATCTTATTTGTTGTTGTCACTAACACATCTAGAAAACATGATTTTTAGGGCTGTCAAAATCAGGGATGGGTACCGCTTAAATTTGAACCGATACGACATCGATATTACCAATTTTCGGCACTTTTGTGTGTCAATAACTTTTAATTGTTATTTAAAAATGAGCTGATTATGATAACTGCTGTCCAGTTGTTATATCTCGTTTTATTACCACTTTTCTGAGTCTTATTTGCAAATATGTTAGATGGCAGTCGTGTATAGTTTATGGTGTGTTGGTCACTTTTTTGTCGCGCTCTAAAAAGTGTTAATACTGTAAGTATTGTACTTATTACACACCAGCTGTTTGATTGTAACGTGCATCTTATTTGTTGTTGTCACTAACACATCTAGAAAACATGATTTTTAGGGCTGTCAAAATCAGGGATGGGTACCGCTCAAATTTGAACTGATACGATATCGATATTATCGATATCACCAATTTTCGGTATTTTTGTGTGTGTTGATAACTATTAATTGTTATTTAAAAGCGGATTATGATAACTGCTGTCCAGTTGTTACATCTTGTTTTATTACCACTTTTCTGAGTCTCATTTGCAAATATTACATTACGTTTTGTTTCTTGTTGCGCCCTAAAAAGTGTTAATACTGTAAGTATCGTACTTATTACACACCAGCTGTTTGATTGTAACGTGCATCTTATTTGTTGTTGTCACTAACACATCTAGAAAACATGATTTTTAGGGCTGTCAAAATCAGGGATAGGTACCGCTCAAATTTGAACTGATACGATATCGATATTATCGATATTACCAATTTTCGGTATTTTTGTGTGTGTTGATAACTATTAATTGTTATTTAAAAGCTGATTATGATAACTGCTGTCCAGTTGTAACATCTTGTTTTATTACCACTTTTCTGAGTCTCATTTGCAAATATTACATTACGTTTTGTTTCTTGTTGCGCCCTAAAAAGTGTTAATACTGTAAGTATTGTACTTATTACACACCAGCTGTTGGATTGTAACGTGCATCTTATTTGTTGTTGTCACTAACACATCTAGAAAACATGATTTTTAGGGCTGTCAAAATCAGGGATGGGTACCGCTCAAATTTGAACCGATACGATATCGATATTATCAATATTACCAATTTTCGGTATTTTTGTGTGTGTTGATAACTATTAATTGTTATTTAAAAGCTGGTTATGATAACTGCTGTCCAGTTGTTACATCTTGTTTTATTACCACTTTTCTGAGTCTCATTTGCAAATATTACATTACGTTTTGTTTCTTGTTGCGCCCTAAAAAGTGTTAATACTGTAAGTATTGTACTTATTACACACCAGCTGTTGGATTGTAACGTGCATCTTATTTGTTGTTGTCACTAACACATCTAGAAAACATGATTTTTAGGGCTATCAAAATCAGGGTTGGGGACCGCTTAAATTTGAACCGATACGACATCGATATTACCAATTTTCGGTACTTTTGTGTGTGTTGATAACTATTAATTGTTATTTAAAAGCTGATTATGATAACTGCTGTCCAGTTGTTACATCTTGTTTTATTACCACTTTTTTGAGTCTCATTTGCAAATATTACATTACGTTTTGTTTCTTGTTGCGCCCTAAAAAGTGTTAATACTGTAAGTATTGTACTTATTACACACCAGCTGTTGGATTGTAACGTGCATCTTATTTGTTGTTGTCACTAACGCATCTAGAAAACATGATTTTTAGGGCTGTCAAAATCAGGGATGGGTACCGCTCAAATTTGAACCGATACGACATCGATATTACCAATTTTCGGTACTTTTGTGTGTCAATAACTATTAATTGTTATTTAAAAATGAGCTGATTATGATAACTGCTGTCCAGTTGTTATATCTTGTTTTATTGGCACTTTTCTGAGTCTCATTTGCAAATATGTTAGATGGCAGTCGTGTATAGTTTATGGTGTGTTGGTCACTTTTTTGTCGCGCCCTAAAAAGTGTTAATACTGTAAGTATTGTACTTATTACACACCAGCTGTTTGATTGTAACGTGCATCTTATTTGTTGTTGTCACTAACACATCTAGAAAACATGATTTTTAGGGCTGTCAAAATCAGGGATAGGTACCGCTCAAATTTGAACTGATACGATATCGATATTATCGATATTACCAATTTTCGGTATTTTTGTGTGTGTTGATAACTATTAATTGTTATTTAAAAGCTGATTATGATAACTGCTGTCCAGTTGTTACATCTTGTTTTATTACCACTTTTCTGAGTCTCATTTGCAAATATTACATTACGTTTTGTTTCTTGTTGCGCCCTAAAAAGTGTTAATACTGTAAGTATTGTACTTATTACACACCAGCTGTTGGATTGTAACGTGCATCTTATTTGTTGTTGTCACTAACACATCTCGAAAACATGATTTTTAGGGCTGTCAAAATCAGGGATGGGTACCGCTCAAATTTGAACCGATACGACATCGATATTACCAATTTTCGGTACTTTTGTGTGTCAATAACTATTAATTGTTATTTAAAAATGAGCCGATTATGATAACTGCTGTCCAGTTGTTACATCTTGTTTTATTACCACTTTTCTGAGTCTCATTTGCAAATATTACATTACGTTTTGTTTCTTGTTGCGCCCTAAAAAGTGTTAATACTGTAAGTATTGTACTTATTACACACCAGCTGTTTGATTGTATCGTGCATCTTATTTGTTGTTGTCACTAACACATCTAGAAAACATGATTTTTAGGGCTGTCAAAATCAGGGATGGGTACCGCTCAAATTTGAACTGATACGATATCGATATTATCGATATTACCAATTTTCGGTATTTTTGTGTGTGTTGTTAACTATTAATTGTTATTTAAAAGCTGATTATGATAACTGCTGTCCAGTTGTTACATCTTGTTTTATTACCCCTTTTTTGAGTCTCATTTGCAAATATTACATTACGTTTTGTTTCTTGTTGCACCCTAAAAAGTGTTAATACTGTAAGTATTGTACTTATTACACACCAGCTGTTGGATTGTAACGTGCATCTTATTTGTTGTTGTCACTAACACATCTAGAAAACATGATTTTTAGGGCTATCAAAATCAGGGATGGGCACCGCTTAAATTTGAACCGATACGACATCGATATTACCAATTTTCGGTACTTTTGTGTGTCAATAACTATTAATTGTTATTTAAAAATGAGCCGATTATGATAACTGCTGTCCAGTTGTTATATCTCGTTTTATTACCACTTTTTTGAGTCTTATTTGCAAATATGTTAGATGGCAGTCGTGTATAGTTTATGGTGTGTTGGTCACTTTTTTGTCGCGCCCTAAAAAGTGTCAATACTGTAAGTATTGTACTTATTACACACCAGCTGTTGGATTGTAACGTGCATCTTATTTGTTGTTGTCACTAACACATCTAGAAAACATGATTTTTACGGCTGTCAAAATCAGGGATGGGTACCGCTCAAATTTGAACCGATACGATATCGATATTATCGATATTACCAATTTTCGGTATTTTTGTGTGTGTTGATAACTATTAATTGTTATTTAAAAGCTGATTATGATAACTGCTGTCCAGTTGTTACATCTTGTTTTATTGCCACTTTTCTGAGTCTCATTTGCAAATATTACATTACGTTTTGTTTCTTGTTGCGCCCTAAAAAGTGTTAATACTGTAAGTATTGTACTTATTACACACCAGCTGTTTGATTGTAACGTGCATCTTATTTGTTGTTGTCACTAACACATCTAGAAAACATGATTTTTAGGGCTGTCAAAATCAGGGATGGGTACCGCTTAAATTTGAACCGATACGACATCGATATTACCAATTTTCGGTACTTTTGTGTGTCAATAACTTTTAATTGTTATTTAAAAATGAGCCGATTATGAAAACTGCTGTCCAGTTGTTATATCTTGTTTTATTGGCACTTTTCTGAGTCTCATTTGCAAATATGTTAGATGGCAGTCGTGTATAGTTTATGGTGTGTTGGTCACTTTTTTGTCGCGCCCTAAAAAGTGTTAATACTGTAAGTATTGTACTTATTACACACCAGCTGTTTGATTGTATCGTGCATCTTATTTGTTGTTGTCACTAACACATCTAGAAAACATGATTTTTAGGGCTGTCAAAATCAGGGATGGGTACCGCTCAAATTTGAACTGATACGATATCGATATTATCGATATTACCAATTTTCGGTATTTTTGTGTGTGTTGATAACTATTAATTGTTATTTAAAAGCTGATTATGATAACTGCTGTCCAGTTGTTACATCTTGTTTTATTACCACTTTTCTGAGTCTCATTTGCAAATATTACATTACGTTTTGCTTCTTGTTGCGCCCTAAAAAGTGTTAATACTGTAAGTATTGTACTTATTACACACCAGCTGTTTGATTGTATCGTGCATCTTATTTGTTGTTGTCACTAACACATATAGAAAACATGATTTTTAGGGCTGTCAAAATCAGGGATGGGTACCGCTCAAATTTGAACCGATACGATATCGATATTATCGATATTACCAATTTTGGGTATTTTTGTGTGTGTTGATAACTATTAATTGTTATTTAAAAGCTGATTATGGTAACTGCTGTCCAGTTGTTACATCTTGTTTTATTACCACTTTTCTGAGTCTCATTTGCAAATATTACATTACGTTTTGTTTCTTGTTGCGCCCTAAAAAGTGTTAATACTGTAAGTATTGTACTTATTACACACCAGCTGTTTGATTGTATCGTGCGTCTTATTTGTTGTTGTCACTAACACATCTAGAAAACATGATTTTTACGGCTGTCAAAATCAGGGATGGGTACCGCTCAAATTTGAACCGATACGACATCGATATTACCAATTTTCGGTACTTTTGTGTGTCAATAACTTTTAATTGTTATTTAAAAATGAGCTGATTATTATAACTGCTGTCTAGTTGTTATATCTTGTTTTATTGGCACTTTTCTGAGTCTCATTTGCAAATATGTTAGATGGCAGTCGTGTATAGTTTATGGTGTGTTGGTCACTTTTTTGTCACGCCCTAAAAAGTGTTAATACTGTAAGTATTGTACTTATTGCACACCAGCTGTTTGATTGTAACGTGCATCTTATTTGTTGTCACTAACATGTTTGAAGGTGTTGAAATTAAAAGGTTAAAATCGCTAATGCTAATCAGTAGCATGTCAATGGCAAAGCCAATATATATTAGCATCAAGCTAGCGCGTTTTCAACTGCGTTTTTGAGCCGAAGTGCAGAAAGTTGTTTGAGTCGGCAACCAACCCAGGTACCGTAACATGGGGCCAAAAAAAAGTCCCCTGAACACAACAACAACTAGGTGTGCGTGTGCGATATAGGATCCAGTCAAATGGCAGTAAACAAATGAAAGTGTTACTTAAGACGGACGACAACCCGGAAGAATCCTACCTGATGTCTCGTTGTCTGTAAAACTTCAGAGTTCTCTGTAGAGCCTCTTGAACAGTCTGTGTCTGCAAGAAGAAGTAAAACATCCAATGAGGAAAGCGACAAGCATTTTTGTTGGACCTAAAGCCAAAACCGCAAACAAAACACGACACGCTTATCGTCAACATCGTTCATCTCCGACAAAACACCTTCAGGCCGGTGGCGCCGGAACCAAAAACGGACATTTCCAAGTGTTACCGTCGGTACTACCAAGTATCGACTCACCTAAAATCAAACGGTGCCATATTTGGATACCTTTGTTGCACGTGACTCAACGGCGGCTCATGTAAACAATCACTCAAGCAGCACTGAGAGCGGACTCCCTTGAAGTAATGTCGCAATTTTCAAAACCGATGTGTTAAGTGAGGCTTCGCTCTTCCAAAAATGTGCGAGCTTGATGCTAATTTACACCAAATTTGCCATAGACAGGCTACTATTAGCATTAGCGATTTTACATGGCGATTTCGACGCCTCCAAATTTAGTGCTGCTACGGATCCTGATGAGAGTGCGGAAATATGACCAAATCACACCAATTCTCAAATCCCTTCACTGGCTTCCTGTTCCACTCAGGATTGAATACAAAATCTTCCTACTAACCCACCAGTGCCCCCCTCTACCTCAAAGAACTGCTCACTCCCAAATCCTCCACTCGACACCTCCGCTCCGGACAGGCTAACCTCCTCCAACCTCCGAGGACAAAGCTACGAACAACGTGAGACCGGGCTTTCTGCTCCGCCACTCCCAGTCTGTGGAACGCTCTCCCTGACCACATGAGGGCACCACAGACTGTGGATGCTTTTTAAAAAGGCTTAAAAACCCTTCTTTTTTTAAAAGCCTTTTTTAAGATATATGCATACTAGGGCTGCAACTAACAACTAATTTGATAATCGATTAATCTGTCGATTATTACTTCGATTAATCGATTAATAATCGGATAAAAGAGACAAACTATGTTTCTATCCTTTCCAGTATTTTTTTTTAAACAGCATACTGGCACCATACTTATTTTGATTATTGTTTCTCAGCTGTTTGTAAATGTTGCAGTTTATAAATAAAGGTTTATAAAAAAAAAAAATAATAATAATACAAAGTAGCCTCTGCGCATGTGCATAGCATAGATCCAACGAATCGATGACTAAATTAATCGTCAACTATTTTTATAATCTATTTTAATCGATTTAATCGATTAGTTGTTGCAGCCCTAATGCATACTAGTTCTAGCTATTTGGCTGTTCTAGTTTTTATTTTTTTTATTTTTTTATTATCTTTTTATTTATATTTTTTTTAATACACTGTAGCACTTTGAGGTTGTTTACTCAATGTAAAGTGCTTTTTACAAATAAAATATATTATTATTATTATTATTATAGTCATGAAAACTACAATGAAGATGATCAAACAGCTGGTGTGTAATAAGTACAATACGGACAGTATAAACACTTTGTAGGGCGCAACATAACACATTTAGCTTCCCCGTTAAACAACATAACATACAGTACTGCCATCTAATGTCCTGGAGGTGCAAGTGCATTGCAAAAGAGACTCACATGTAATAATAAAACAAGATATAAGATCAGGACAACACAGTTTTCATAAATGTTACATTAAAAGAATAACAATATTTTATTAAATAATTAGCATTTATTAACACACACAAAATGTACTGAAAATTGGTTCCCAGGTACCGGGAATAGCTACCATGCATGGCAGGAGACACAAAAATGTTGGTTGTTGAGTCAATTTGAGTCAATTGCTTAACAAGCTGTACACTGACTCGTCTAAAATATGTCCTTTTTTCGAATTACAGTATAATCAAAATATTTGCTAAAATAGGAGGAGCCTCACTTTTATAAGCGAACACTATTTATTTGCATCAATAAAGCCAAAATATGGCCGCGGTAATGAAAGTTATGATAATGAAAGTGGATCCAGTTTCTTGACACTTAGATGTAAATAAAACTAGGGATGTACGGTGCGGTACCAAAATCATCACAATAGTGCCGTGACGTGTGACGGTATGAAATGAGAAACTTGGCCCGTGTAGTTTTTTGCCGGTCCGGAAGTAAAAACAATTCCTTGCGAGGTCGTAAAAGGGAAAGAGAAACATTTTCATCAAAATCCATCCGTAACTTTTTGAGTCATGTTACAAACACACAGATAAACAAACCCTGACAAAAACTGCCAGGCCTTCTTCGTCTGGAGCGTTTCCAGGACGACACACGAAGCCGGACAGACGTTGTGATTTTTATGACTGACATTTTTTTCCCGTATTATTGAATTGTTATCCATGTTTGAAGTAGGAAATAAAAAAAAGGTTTGGCGACCCTAGACTGTAATATGAGAAGCTACTTAATAAACCACAGAGGTGGGTAGTAACGCGCTACATTTACTCCGTTACATCTACTTGAGTAACTTTTGGGATAAATTGTACTTCTAAGAGTAGTTTTAATGCAACATACTTTTACTTTTACTTGAGTATATTTATAGAGAAGAAACGCTACTTTTACTCCGCTACTTTTATCTACATTCAGCTCGCTACTCGCTACTAATTTTTATCGATCTGTTAATGCACGCTTTGTTTGTTTTGGTCTGTCAAACAGACCTCCATAGTGCCTGCGTTTCAACAAATACAGTCACTGGTGACGTTCACTCCGTTCCACCAATCAGATGCAGTCACTGGTGACGTTGGACCAATCAAACAGAGCCAGGCGGTCACATGACCTGACTTAAACAAGTTGAAAAACGTATTCGGGTGTTACCATTTAGTGGTCAATTGTACGGAATATGTACTGTACTGTGCAATCTACTAATAAAAGTTTCAATCAATCAATCAATCAAAAGTGTGAAGGAAAAAAGACACTTTTTTATTTCAACCGTACATCCCGTCAAAAGCCTAAAGACTGACTGCACAGTTCCTGTCTTCACAATAAAAGTGCTGCTCCATTGCGCCTGCGCTTTCAAAATAAGAGTCTCCGAAAGCCAGCGCAAACAAGCTAGCAAGCTACGGAATTTGCCGCCAATGTATTTCTTGTAAAGTGTGTGAAAACGAATATGGAAGCTGGACAAATAAGATACCAAAAACCAACCACTTTCATGTGGTATTAGACAGAAAGGAGGAACTTTTTTTCTCCTGCATTTGAAAACGTGGACGTTAAGCACTGCTGTCTGATTCCAATCAATGCAAGTCATCAGAATCAGGTAATACACCAACTTATATTCTTGTCAACATGAAAGAAAGGAATCTATATGTGTTAAACATGCATGTATATTCATTAAAACACCTTTAACATGTAAACAAAAACGGCAAAATAAATAAATATAAATGATATACTGTATATATCAATGTATGTGTATATATATATATATATATATATATATATATATATATATATATATATATATATATATATATATATATATATATATATATATATATAATATGTGTGTGTGTATGTTACTCATCAGTTACTCAGTACTTGAGTAGTTTTTTCACAACATACTTTTTACTTTTACTCAAGTAAATATTTGGGTGACTACTCATAACTTTTACTTGAGTAATAAATCTCTAAAGTAACAGTACTCTTACTTGAGTACAATTTCTGGCTACTCTACCCACCTCTGATAAACCATCACCCAGAAAATATATATATGATGCCAACCAGGCCAGGCATCAGTTTGTGAGGTAATGACTAGTGTTGTGCCCATACCAAAAAGGTATTTTGATACTTTTCTAAATAAAGGGGACCACAAAAAAACGCAGCGAGTGGGTCCATGACGACGACATCTGTTTTGTTTGAGCAACCGTTTTACTGCCGTGTTACAGACACCGTTTGGAAAGTGATGCACGCAGACTGGAGGGGGCTATGCGTTGGAATTGGGTTGGTTGTTAGCACAAGATTGTTAATACAAGTTAAAAAAGAGTGTCGGATGCTGTGTAACTATACAAGGGGTGCTCATTACGTCGATCGCGAGCTACCGGTCGATCTCGGAGGGTGTGTCAGTCGATCATAAAAAAATAGTCCTAAAAATGAGCGATCATAAATCACTATGACGTCACTTTCGTCACTTGATTGACATTCACGGCACCCGAGGGTCTTCTGAGATGACGCTGGCTGCTGCCAGCTCATTAAAATTACCGACCGGAAGGCGAGAAACACTTTATTTCAACAGACTCTGGCGCCGTACCTGTCGTCAAAACTCCAAAGACCGACTGCACAGTTGCGCTAACAAAACAAGAGTCTCAGAAAGCTGGCGTGCACAAGCTAGCAAGCTACGGAGTTTGCCGACGATGTATTTCTTGTAAAGTGTATACAAAGGAGTACGGAAGCTGGACAAATAAGATGCCAAAAACCAACCACTTTCATGTGGTATTGGACAGAAAGGAGGACTTTTTTCTCCTCCATTCGAAAATGCGGACGTTTTTAGCACCACTGTCTGATTACAATCAATGCAAGTCATCACAATCAGGTAATACACCAACTTATATTCTTGTCTTCATGAAAGAAAGGAATCTATATGTGTTAAACATGCCTGTATTATCTTTAAACACCGTAACTTGTTAACAATATTAACTATATGTGTTAAACATGCTTGCATTATCTTTAAACACCTTTAACTTATTAACAATATTAACTATATGTGTTAAACATGCTTGTATTATCATTAAACACCTTTAACTTGTTAACAATATTAACTATATGTGTTTAACGTGCTTGTATTATCATTAAACACATTTAACTTGTTAACAATATTAACTATATGTGTTAAACATGCTTGTATTATCTTTAAACACCTTTAACTTGTTAACAATATTAACTATATGTGTTAAACATGCTTGTATTATCATTAAACACCTTTAACTTGTTAACAATATTAACTATATGTGTTAAACATGCTTGCATTATCTTTAAACACCTTTAACTTGTTAACAATATTAACTATATGTATTAAACATACTTGTATTATCATTAAACACCTTTAATTTATTAACAATATTAACTATATGTATTAAAAATTCTTGTATTATCATTAAACACCTTTAATTTATTAACAATATTAATTATATGTTAAACATGATTGCATTATCATTAAACACCTTTAATTTATTAACAATATTAACTATATGTGTTAAACATGCTTGCATTATCATTAAACACCTTTAACTTATTAACAAAAACATATATTTCATAAATAAGTAAATATAAATGATATATATGAATGAGGTAGATCCCCACGACTTGATCAATTGAAAAGTAGCTCGCCTGCAGAAAAAGTGTGAGCACCCCTGAACTATACAATAAGGCTGCAACCAACAATTATTTTGATAGTGGATTAGTCATGGACTATTTTAGTGATTAGTCAGATTATAAAGCGTAGACATATTCAGGGGCTCTAATTTAGCCATTGTTGAGCTATTGTTTCAGTTTCACAAATTCCTCAGTAAATTCCCCAAAACGTCACCGTGGAGTTATTGAGTCAGTGGGTCCATGACGATGACTGACGTTTTGTTTGACGCACCGTTTTACTGCCGCGTTACAGACACCACTTGGAAACAATGAAGGTAAGGATGAAGATCTACTAAATAGCGCCTGCTAGCATATTTTGCACATTTGGCCTGAGAAGGCGGAGCCTGATGAGATGGCGTGTGATGCAGCTCAAAGGCGATAAGAGGAGAACACAGTGTGCCAGCTGGAGAGGTCACTCAAAGGCCTCCGCCCACCACGGACATTTCCAGCGCCTCGCTGAGTCTGAGTGTGTGACAAGTGAGCAAGGGGGCGGAGTTGAGGTAAAATAAAATACAAATTAAATAGAAAGCAGCGTGGACAGGAAGTGCTGTACTGAACTTGTAGACATGACAGGATACACCTCCTGCAGGCTGGAACACTTTTTGGAAAATCAAAACATGCCGGAGCCATTTTGATATTATTTATTGTCTGGCATTTTTATTGTCTTTATTTTTTTAACTTGCTTAAATCTCTAGGTCAATTTTTTTTATGTTTTTTTTGTTTGTTTGTTTGTTTTATGTCCTTATGTCGTAGATAACGTCGTTTTTTATGGCAGACACACAAAATATGCAATATTTTCCCTAAAAAAATAGTTCCAAGTGGAATATTTTTAATGTGAACTTTAAATGGGTAAATAATTCATAACAACATTGATTTTTAGTCTTTTTTTTTTTTTTAAACAATGACAGTTGAAAAAAAAATACCATAAAAATTCTCAGGGATGAAAAAGAGCCCCACTCTTAAAAGTGTAAAAAAAAAAAGTCTTTTTTTTTTTTTTTTTCATTGGAAAATCAAAACATGCTGGGGCCATTTTGATATTATTTATTGTCTGGCATTTTTATTGTTTTTATTTTTTTAACTTGCTTAAATCTCTAGGTCAATTTTTTTAATGTTTTTTTTTTGTTTGTTTGTTTTATGTCCTTATGTCGTAGATAACGTCATTTTTTATGGCAGACACACAAAATATGCAATATTTTCCCTAAAAAAAATAGTTCGAAGTGGAATATTTTTAATGTGAACTTTAAATAGGTAAATAATTCATAACAACATTGATTTTTAGTCTTTTTTTTTTTTTCAAACAATGACAGTTGAAAAAAAAAAATCCCATAAAAATTCTCAGGGATGAAAAAGAGCCCTACTCTTAAGAGTGTAAAAAAAAAAGTATTTTTTTTTTTTTTTTTTCATTGGAAAATCAAAACATGCCGGGCCATTTTGATATTATTTATTGTCTGGCATTTTTATTGTCTTTATTTTTTTAACTTGATTAAATCTCTAGGTCAATTTTTTTAATGTTTTTTGTTTGTTTGTTTGTTTTATGTCCTTATGTCGTAGATAACGTCGTTTTTTATGGCAGACACACAAAATATGCAATATTTTCCCTAAAAAAATAGTTCGAAGTGGAATATTTTTAATGTGAACTTTAAATAGGTAAATAATTCATAACAACATTGATTTTTAGTTGTTTTTTTTTAAACAATGACAGTTGAAAAAAAAAAAATCCCATAAAAATTCTCAGGGATGAAAAAGAGCCCCACTCTTAAAAGTGTAAAAAAAAAAGTCTTTTTTTTTGTTTTTTTTCATTGGAAAATCAAAACATGCCGGGGCCATTTTGATATTATTTATTGTCTGGCATTTTTATTGTCTTTATTTTTTTAACTTGCTTAAATCTCTAGATCAATTTTTTTAATGTTTTTTGTTGTTTGTTTGTTTTATGTCCTTCTGTCGTAGATAACGTCGTTTTTTTTATGGCAGACACACAAAATATGCAATATTTTCCCTAAAAAAATAGTTCCAAGTGGAATATTTTTAATGTGAACTTTAAATAGGTAAATAATTCATAACAACATTGATTTTTAGTCTTTTTTTTTTTTTCAAACAATGACAGTTGAAAAAAAGAAATCCCATAAAAATTCTCAGGGATGAAAAAGAGCCCCACTCTTAAAAGTGTAAAAAAAAAAGTATTTCTTTTTTTTTTTTTTTCATTGGAAAATCAAAACATGCCGGGGCCATTTTGATATTATTTATTGTCTGGCATTTTTATTGTCTTTATTTTTTTAACTTGCTTAAATCTCTAGATCAATTTTTTTAATGTTTTTTTGTTTTATGTCCTTCTGTCGTAGATAACGTCGTTTTTTATGGCAGACACACAAAATATGCAATATTTTCCCTAAAAAAATAGTTCGAAGTGGAATATTTTTAATGTGAACTTTAAATAGGTAAATAATTCAAAACAACATTGATTTTTAGTCTTTTTTTTTTTTTTAAACAATGACAGTTGAAAAAAAAATCCCATAAAAATTCTCATGGATGAAAAAGAGCCCCACTCTTAAAAGTGTAAAAAAAAAACTTTTTTTTTTTTTTTTTTTTCATTGGAAAATCAAAACATGCCGGGGCCATTTTGATATTATTTATCGTCTGGCATTTTTATTGTCTTTATTTTTTTAACTTGCTTAAATCTCTAGGTCAATTTTTTTAATGTTTTTTTTTTGTTTGTTTGTTTTATGTCCTTCTGTCGTAGATAACGTCGTTTTTTATGGCAGACACACAAAATATGCAATATTTTCCCTAAAAAAATAGTTCGAAGTGGAATATTTTTAATGTGAACTTTAAATAGGTAAATAATTCATAACAACATTGATTTTTAGTTTGTTTGTTTTTTCAACAATGACAGTTGAAAAAAAATCTCATAAAAATTCTCATGGATGAAAAAGAGCCCCACTCTTAAAAGTGTAAAAAAAAAAAATCTTTTTTTTTTTTTTTTTCATTGGAAAATCAAAACATGCCGGGGCCATTTTGATATTATTTATCGTCTGGCATTTTTATTGTCTTTATTTTTTTAACTTGCTTAAATCTCTAGATCAATTTTTTTAATGTTTTTTTTGTTTGTTTGTTTTATGTCCTTCTGTCGTAGATAACGTCGTTTTTTATGGCAGACACACAAAATATGCAATATTTTCCCTAAAAAAATAGTTCCAAGTGGAATATTTTTAATGTGAACTTTAAATAGGTAAATAATTCATAACAACATTGATTTTTAGTCTTTTTTTTTTTTATTTAAACAATGACAGTTGAAAAAAAAATCCCATAAAAATTCTCATGGATGAAAAAGAGCCCCACTCTTAAAAGTGTAAAAAAAAAAGTCTTTTTTTTTTTTTTTTTTTCATTGGAAAATCAAAACATGCCGGGGCCATTTTGATATTATTTATTGTCTGGCATTTTTATTGTCTTTATTTTTTTAACTTGCTTAAATCTCTAAATCAACTTTTTTAATGTTTTTTTTTGTTTGTTTGTTTTATGTCCTTATGTCGTAGATAACGTCGTTTTTTATGGCAGACACACAAAATATGCAATATTTTCCCTAAAAAAATAGTTCCAAGTGGAATATTTTTAATGTGAACTTTAAATGGGTAAATAATTCATAACAACATTGATTTTTAGTCTTTTTTTTTTTTATTTAAACAATGACAGTTGAAAAAAAAATCCCATAAAAATTCTCATGGATGAAAAAGAGCCCCACTCTTAAAAGTGTAAAAAAAAAAGTCTTTTTTTTTTTTTTTTTTTCATTGGAAAATCAAAACATGCCGGGGCCATTTTGATATTATTTATTGTCTGGCATTTTTATTGTCTTTATTTTTTTAACTTGCTTAAATCTCTAAATCAACTTTTTTAATGTTTTTTTTTGTTTGTTTGTTTTATGTCCTTATGTCGTAGATAACGTCGTTTTTTATGGCAGACACACAAAATATGCAATATTTTCCCTAAAAAAATAGTTCCAAGTGGAATATTTTTAATGTGAACTTTAAATGGGTAAATAATTCATAACAACATTGATTTTTAGTCTTTTTTTTTTTTTCAAACAATGACAGTTGAAAAAAAAAATCCCATAAAAATTCTCAGGGATGAAAAAGAGCCCCACTCTTAAAAGCGTAAAAAAAAAGTCTTTTTTTTTTTTTTTTTTTTCATTGGAAAATCAAAACATGCCGGTGCTATTTTGATATTATTTATTGTCTGGCATTTTTATTGTCTTTATTTTTTTTAACTTGCTTAAATCTCTAGATCAATTTTTTTAAAGTTTTTGTTTGTTTGTTTGTTTTATGTCCTTCTGTCGTAGATAACGTCGTTTTTTATGGCAGACACACAAAATATGCAATATTTTCCCTAAAAAAATTGTTTGAAGTGGAATATTTTTAATGTGAACTTTAAATGGGTAAATAATTCATAACAACATTGATTTTTAGTCTTTTTTTTTTTCAAACAATGACAGTTGAAAAAAAAAATCCCATAAAAATTCTCAGGGATGAAAAAGAGCCCCACTCTTAAAAGTGTAAAAAAAAAAAATCTTTTTTTTTTTTTTTTCCATTGGAAAATCAAAACATGCCGGGGCCATTTTGATATTATTTATTGTCTGGCATTTTTATTGTCTTTATTTTTTTAACTTGCTTAAATCTCTAGATCAATTTTTTTAATGTTTTTGTTTGTTTGTTTGTTTGTTTGTTTTATGTCCTTATGTCGTAGATAACGTCATTTTTTATGGCAGACACACAAAATATGCAATATTTTCCCTAAAAAAAATAGTTCCAAGTGGAATATTTTTAAGTGAACTTTAAATGGGTAAATAATTCATAACAACATTGATTTTTAGTCTTTTTTTTTTTTTTTAACAATGACAGTTGAAAAAAAAAATCCCATAAAAATTCTCAGGGATGAAAAAGAGCCCCACTCTTAAAAGTGTAAAAAAAAAAGTCTTTTTTTTTTTTTTTTTCATTGGAAAATCAAAACATGCCGGGGCCATTTTGATATTATTTATTGTCTGGCATTTTTATTGTCTTTATTTTTTTAAACTTGCTTAAATCTCTAGATCAATTTTTTTTAATGTTTTTTTTTGTTTGTTTGTTTTATGTCCTTATGTCGTAGATAACGTCGTTTTTTTTATGGCAGACACACAAAATATGCAATATTTTCCCTAAAAAAAAAGTTCGAAGTGGAATATTTTTAATGTGAACTTTAAATGGGTAAATAATTCATAACAACATTGATTTTTAGTCTTTTTTTTTTTTTTTAACAATGACAGTTGAAAAAAAAAAATCCCATAAAAATTCTCAGGGATGAAAAAGAGCCCCACTCTTAAAAGTGTAAAAAAAAAAGGCAATTTTTTATTTTATTTTTAATTGGAAAATCAAAACATGCCGGGGCCATTTTGATATTATTTATTGTCTGGCATTTTTATTGTCTTTATTTTTTTAACTTGCTTAAATCTCTAGATCAAATTTTTTAATGTTTTTGTTTGTTTGTTTGTTTTATGTCCTTCTGTCGTAGATAACGTCGTTTTTTATGGCAGACACAAAAGATGCAATATTTTCCCTAAAAAAATAGTTCGAAGTGGAATATTTTTAATGTGAACTTTAAATGGGTAAATAATTCATAACAACATTGATTTTTAGTCTTTTTTTTTTTTTTTTCAAACAATGACAGTTGAAAAAAAAAAATCCCATAAAAATTCTCAGGGATGAAAAAGAGCCCCACTCTTAAAAGTGTAAAAAAAAAAGGCTTTTTTTTTTTTTTTTTCATTGGAAAATCAAAACATGCCGGGGCCATTTTGATATTATTTATTGTCTGGCATTTTTATTGTCTTTATTTTTTTAACTTGCTTAAATCTCTAGATCAAATTTTTTAATGTTTTTGTTTGTTTGTTTGTTTTATGTCCTTATGTCGTAGATAACGTCGTTTTTTATGGCAGACACACAAAATATGCAATATTTTCCCTAAAAAAATAGTTCGAAGTGGAATATTTTTAATGTGAACTTTAAATGGGTAAATAATTCATAACAACATTGATTTTTAGTCTTTTTTTTTTTTTTAAACAATGACAGTTGAAAAAAAAAATCCCATAAAAATTCTCATGGATGAAAAAGAGCCCCACTCTTAAAAGTGTAAAAAAAAAAAGTCTTTTTTTTTTTTTTTTTTTTCATTGGAAAATCAAAACATGCCGGGGCCATTTTGATATTATTTATTGTCTGGCATTTTTATTGTCTTTATTTTTTTAAACTTGCTTTAATCTCTAGATCAATTTTTTTTAATGTTTTTTTTGGTTTGTTTGTTTTATGTCCTTATGTCGTAGATAACGTCGTTTTTTTTATGGCAGACACACAAAATATGCAATATTTTCCCTAAAAAAAAAGTTCGAAGTGGAATATTTTTAATGTGAACTTTAAATAGGTAAATAATTCATAACAACATTGATTTTTAGTCTTTTTTTTTTTTTTTAACAATGACAGTTGAAAAAAAAAATCCCATAAAAATTCTCAGGGATGAAAAAGAGCCCCACTCTTAAAAGTGTAAAAAAAAAAGTCTTTTTTTTTTTTTTTTCATTGGAAAATCAAAACATGCCGGGGCCATTTTGATATTATTTATTGTCTGGCATTTTTATTGTCTTTATTTTTTTAAACTTGCTTAAATCTCTAGATAAATCTTTTTTAATGTTTTTGTTTGTTTGTTTGTTTTATGTCCTTATGTCGTAGATAACGTCGTTTTTTTTATGGCAGACACACAAAATATGCAATATTTTCCCTAAAAAAAAAGTTCGAAGTGGAATATTTTTAATGTGAACTTTAAATGGGTAAATAATTCATAACAACATTGATTTTTAGTCTTTTTTTTTTTTTTAAACAATGACAGTTGAAAAAAAATCTCATAAAAATTCTCATGGATGAAAAAGAGCCCCACTCTTAAAAGTGTAAAAAAAAAAAGTCTTTTTTTTTTTTTTTTTTCATTGGTAAATCAAAACATGCCGGGGCCATTTTGATATTATTTATCGTCTGGCATTTTTATTGTCTTTATTTTTTTAACTTGCTTAAATCTCTAGATCAATTTTTTTTAATGTTTTTTTTTGTTTGTTTGTTTTATGTCCTTATGTCGTAGATAACGTCGTTTTTTTTATGGCAGACACACAAAATATGCAATATTTTCCCTAAAAAAAATAGTTCCAAGTGGAATATTTTTAATGTGAACTTTAAATAGGTAAATAATTCATAACAACATTGATTTTTAGTCTTTTTTTTTTTTCAAACAATGACAGTTGAAAAAAAAAAATCCCATAAAAATTCTCAGGGATGAAAAAGAGCCCCACTCTTAAAAGTGTAAAAAAAAAAGTCTTTTTTTTTTTTTTTTCATTGGAAAATCAAAACATGCCGGGGCCATTTTGATATTATTTATTGTCTGGCGTTTTTATTGTCTTTTTTTTTTAACTTGCTTAAATCTCTAGATCAATTTTTATAATGTTTTTGTTTGTTTGTTTGTTTTATGTCCTTCTGTCGTAGATAACGTCGTTTTTTATGGCAGACACACAAAATATGCAATATTTTCCCTAAAAAAATAGTTCGAAGTGGAATATTTTTAATGTGAACTTTAAATGGGTAAATAATTCATAACAACATTGATCTTTAGTCTTTTTTTCTTTTTTTTAAACAATGACAGTTGAAAAAAAAATCCCATAAAAATTCTCATGGATGAAAAAGAGCCCCACTCTTAAAAGTGTAAAAAAAAAAAGGCTTTTTTTTTTTTTTTTTCATTGGAAAATCAAAACATGCCGGGGCCATTTTGATATTATTTATTGTCTGGCATTTTTATTGTCTTTATTTTTTTAACTTGCTTAAATCTCTAGATCAATTTTTTTAATGTTTTTTTGTTTTATGTCCTTCTGTCGTAGATAACGTCGTTTTTTATGGCAGACACACAAAATATGCAATATTTTCCCTAAAAAAATAGTTCGAAGTGGAATATTTTTAATGTGAACTTTAAATGGGTAAATAATTCATAACAACATTGATTTTTAGTCTTTTTTTTTTTTTTAAACAATGACAGTTGAAAAAAAAAAATCCCATAAAAATTCTCAGGGATGAAAAAGAGCCCCACTCTTAAAAGTGTAAAAAAAAAAAGTCTTTTTTTTTTTTTTTTTTTTCATTGGAAAATCAAAACATGCCGGGACCATTTTGATATTATTTATTGTCTGGCATTTTTATTGTCTTTTTTTTTTTTAACTTGCTTAAATCTCTAGATCAATTTTTTTAATGTTTTTTTTTTGTTTGTTTGTTTTATGTCCTTCTGTCGTAGATAACGTCGTTTTTTATGGCAGACACACAAAATATGCAATATTTTCCCTAAAAAAATAGTTCCAAGTGGAATATTTTTAATGTGAACTTTAAATGGGTAAATAATTCATAACAACATTGATTTTTAGTCTTTTTTTTTTTTTAAACAATGACAGTTAAAAAAAAAAATCCCATAAAAATTCTCATGGATGAAAAAGAGCCCCACTCTTAAAAGTGTTAAAAAAAAAAAAGTCTTTTTTTTTTTTTTTTTTTTTTTTACTTGCTTGAATCTCTAAATCAACTTTTTAATGTTTTTTTTGTTTGTTTGTTTTATGTCCTTATGTTGTAGATCAGTGTTTTTCAACCACTGTGCCGCGGCGTGAGATATTGACTGTTGTGCCGTGGGAAATTATGCAACTTCACCTAATTGGTCCCAAAAATATTTTTTTTAAATCAATAATTATAATCTGCAAATAATGTGCCGTTGCTTAGTGTCTGTGCTGTGTAGAGCTCGGCAGGGTAACAACGTAATACTCCATATCAGTAGGTGGCAGCAGGTAGTTAATTGCTTTGTAAAAGTCGGAATGTGTCGGGTGAGACGAGGATGGTTTGTTGTGATCACAATATGCAGGTAAAAACGTATGTAATGCTTAAACCAAAAATTAACATAAGGAAAAGTCAATGAAGCATAAGAATGGCTATGCAAAACACAAGTAAAACTGAACTGGCTACCAAGTAAACAGAAACAGAATGCTGGACGACAGCAAAAACTTACGGCGTCCACAAAGTACATCCGTACATGACATGACAATCAACAATGTCCACACAAAGAAGGATAGCAACAACTTAAATAGCCTTCCTTGCTAACACAAAGCAGGTGCGGGGAATAGCGCTAAAAGGAAGACATGAAACTGCTACAGGAAAACACCAACAAAACAAGAAGGGCCACCAAAATAAAAACTAAAAGCACTACACAGGAAAACTCCAACAAACTCAAAATAAGGCACAACGACCCGGTGGAGTTTCATTTTTTAACGTTTTCTGCTGAAAAACGCTGCTTTCTAATGAAAAAACGTGCCTTGCCTCAAAAAAGGTTGAAAAACACTGTCGTAGATAACGTTGTTTTTTATGGCAGACACACAAAATATGCAATATTTCCAAGTGGAATATTTAATGTGAACTTTAATAAAGTCAATAATTCATAACAACATTGATTTTGATTTTTTTTTTTTTTTTTTTAACAATGACAATTGAAAAAAAAAATCCCATAAAAATTCTAAGGGATGAAAAAGAACCCCACTCATAAAAGTGTAAAAAAAAAAAGTATTTTTTTTTTTTACTTGCTTGTATCTCTAGATCAAGGGTGCTCACACTTTTTCTGCAGGCGAGCTACTTTTCAATTGATCAAGTCGTGGGGATCTACCTCATTCATATATATAATTTATATTTACTTATTTATGAAATATATGTTTTTGTTAACAAGTTAAAGGTGTTTAATGATAATGCAAGCATGTTTAACACATATAGTTAATATTGTTAATACATTAAAGGTGTTTAATGATAATACAAGTATGTTTAATACATATAGTTAATATTGTTAACAAGTTAAAGGTGTTTAAAGATAATGCAAGCATGTTTAACACATAGTTAATATTGTTAACAACTTAAAAGTGGTTAAAGATAAAACAAGCATGTTTAACACATATAGTTAATATTGTTAACAAGTAGAAGGTGGTTAAAGATAATACAAGCATGTTTAACACATATAGATTCCTTTCTTTCATGAAGACAAGAATATAAGTTGGTGTATTACCTGATTGTGATGACTTGCATTGATTGGAATCAGACAGTGGTGCTGATAACGTCCGCATTTTCGAATGGAGGAGAAAAAAAGTCCTCCTTTCTGTCCAATACCACATGAAAGTGGTTGGTTTTTGGCATCTTATTTGTCCAGCTTCCGTACTCCTTTGTATACACTTTACAAGAAATACATTGTCGGCAAACTCCGTAGCTTGCTAGCTTGTGCACGCCAGCTTTCTGAGACTCTTATTTTGGTAGCGCAGGCAGGATGAAGCAGAGCTTTTATTGTGCAACTGTGCAGTCAGTCTTTGGAGATTTGACGACAGGTACGGCGCCAGAGTCTGTTGAAATGAAGTGTTTCTCGCCTTCCGGTCGGTAATTTTAATGAGCTGGCAGCAGCCAGCGTCATCTCAGAAGACCCTCGGGTGCCGTGAATGTCAATCAAGTGACGAAAGTGACGTCATAGTGAAGATTTATGATCGCTCATTTTTAGGACTATTTTTTTAATGCCTGGCTGGTGATCGACTGACACACCCTCCGAGATCGACCGGTAGATCGCGATCGACGTAATGAGCAACCCATCAACTTTTTTAATGTTTTATTTGTTTGTTTTATGTCCTTATGTCATAGATCATTTAGTTTTTTTGTATGGCAGACACACAAAATATGCAATGTTACCTAAAAATATATTTCAAAGTGGAATATTTAATGTCAACTTTAAATAGGTCAATAATTCATAACAACATTGATTTTGATTCATAATTTTTTTTTAGCTTTAAAGAAAAAGAAACAGCCTGCATGACATTGCAACTTTTTTTTTTGTTTACATTTGCTTTTTTATTCCACTTTTTCATGTTTGTTTTTTTTAAAATAGTATTTTTAGAACGTGAGGCAAGCAGCTAAAAAATGAGCTGCGGGGCGCAAACGTCTCCCCGGTCGCACTTTGGACTCCCGCGACCTAACCTACAGTGCTAAAAACAAAGTATTACAGAGGATTACCCTCCCTCACTCGTGCGCACGTAATAAAGCGGAAATGTACTTTCTCACCGTGTCCTTGAGTCAGCGATGCGCGACACAAATAGTGTATATGTGTGGATTTCTCATGGTCTTTAAGCCTCTTATTTGCTCGGTCTCTTTACACTGGGAGGGGTTAGAAGCCCACCATAAGTATTTCTCCTTCTGCAGTTGCTACTCTGCTATGTGTGAGACACCCTGCTCGCTCCTGTTTGACACCAAATACACTGCAAGCTCACAACGTGTTATGGAAATCCAACTTACAGGGCTTCCCCTACATCTAATTAATAGTGGCGGACCGCCACGGCAAAATAAAAAACGCCACACCTTTGAAAATGAGTGTTTTTACGTAAAAACAAATGAAATATAATGTTTTGTACAGTCGGCAATACAATTTGTTGACATAGTCGTGACGTCGCTCGTGTTTTTTCCGGAGTGACGCGAGTCAGCACCGCCACTCGCATCAACGTTGCGGGTGAAAACGTGGTCAAGTGTAAGGCTGAAACGACGCGTCGGTTACGTAAATACGTCGACGCCGTTTTTGTGCGTCGCATATTTACGTCACTCTACTTTACTGTCATGGCGGAGCGCAAAGCAGACGATGCGAGCGAGGGGAAAAAAGCACGCCAAAAGTCGTCAAAAGTGTCGGAGTATTTCAATAAACGGCCTAATAATGTTGTTGTATGCACACTGTGTCGAGCGGAAATGGTCTATCATAGCAGCACAACGGCTATGAACGAACATTTGAAAAGAAAACCCCCGACAGCGTTCTTGCCATCACCATCAACAAGTCAATCGTCCGCGTGCGTATACGTTGTCATTATTACACAAAAACATGAATGTGTCATTTGTATCTGCGTTGTAAATTCATAAACTAAAGCACCGTTTCGCTCTGAGAGGCGCGTTTGGCGTGCCTGTTCAGTGTTTACAAAGACGCGCTCCTCTTTAACGCTGTGGAGAGGCGGCGGCGGCGAGCGAGCGGCGAGGCGGGGCGCGCCGGGAGCGACGCCGCAATCGTGCCCAGGTGCGCGATCCGCGCAGTTGGAAGAGAAAAGACTTTGTGTTAAATTAAAAGATTGTAAACCTGGCAAAGCCGTCTGGCGTTCAGTCTGTCGGTCCTGAAAGAACCCCACGGCACAAGACGTGTCACAAACGCTAATGTTAATTAGTTGTGCAAATACCTTTTACAACATTAACAGTTACATATACTATGTACAAACCAACAATTAACTTTCACTTTAATCATACTATCATTGTTGTGTTATTAAGCAAAATAAGCAATACTTTTACTTTTGTTGAAATGTTTACACTGTACACTTTTTTGTATTGGATGTTTAGCTTTATTTTTGCACATTTTAGCAAATAAGCAATACTTTTACTTTTGTTGAAATGTTTACACTTGTTACAGAATATTTCCGTTTTGCACTTTTTTGTATTGGATGTTTATCTTTATTTTTGCACATTTTAAAGCAAAATAAGCAATACTTTTACTTTTGAAATGCTTATACTATTCCAGAATATTAAGATTTGCACTGGATGTTTACTTTTATATTTGCACATTAAAAAGCAAATAAGCTACTTTTAATTTTGTTAAATGTTAAAAGTTTTAAATGTTTACATTGTTACAGAATATTTTGTCATGTTGTCAATGTTGACTGAGTGGCCATACTTTTTTTTTGTAAATAAAAGCCATGCCTTTTGAAAAAACTGGCCTACATTTATTTTTTCCTCTTCATTTTAAATTAAAAAAAAAATGGGTAAAAGGAAAAATAATCTATAGATTAATCGAAAAAATAATCTATAGATTAACCGATTAATCGAAAAAATAATCTATAGATTAATCGATAGAAAAATAATCGTTAGCTGCAGCCCTAGTCAAGTGTGGGAATATTTCCTTCTATTCAGGTTAAAAACATGAATGCCTTGCTCATTTCGCACAGCACATCTTTCTTTTGTGATACGGGAGCATTTAAAGCGGAGGAATGTATGAATGTGGTCTCAATTCGCATTTGATCTGAGTTGTGGTGGTTCGTGCCTGCACTCTTAGAAATAAAAGTGCTAAGTAGAACCATATATGGTTCTTCGGCTCGTCCTCATAGGAGAACCCTTTTTGGCTCCAGGTAGAACCTTTTTATAAAGGTTCCACCTGGAACCCTTTTGGAGGGTTCTACCTAGAACTGTGTGTGTAAGGTTCCACCCAGAACCCCTCATGAGAGGTTCTACAAAGAACCCACGCAGGGAGTTCCACTAAGAACCCTTTCGTATTTCAAGGGTTTCATCTAGAACCCACACAGGGAGTTCCACTAAGAACCCTTTTGTATTTCAAGACTTTCATCTAGAACCCACGCAGGGAGTTCCACTAAGAACCCTTTCGTATTTCAAGGGTTTCATCTAGAACCCACACAGGGAGTTCCACTAAGAACCCTTTTGTATTTCAAGACTTTCATCTAGAACCCACGCCAGGAGTTCCACTAAGAACCCTTTCGTATTTCAAGGGTTTCATCTAGAACCCACACAGGGAGTTTCACTAAGAACCCTTTCGTTTGTCAAGGGTTTCATCTAGAACCTATGCAGGGAGTTCCACTAAGAACCCTTTCATGTTTCAAGGGTTTCATCTAGAACTCACACAGGGAGTTCCACAAAGAACTCTTTCATGTTTCAAGGGTTTCATCTAGATCTGACACAGGGGGTTCTAAAAACATCCCTTTTCAAAGGTTTTCACCGATAACCGTCTTGTCTTCTGAGGGTTCTATAAAGAACCATATTGTATTCTACAGATCAGTTTAGTTCATATTATATTGTGGTCATTTATCATGTTGACATTGAACAAACATTCAAAACATTTTAATGAGAAAAACATTTATTTAAAGATAGGCACCATTATTGGCAAATGTTATCAGGAAGTATGTCCCTGGTGACACAGGATCTTACCCATGCTTTCAACAATCCCTGAAGAACTCTTTCTTCCAAAAACGGTTCTCTGGATCAAAATAGTTCTTACTGGAACCCTTAGTGTTAGTGAGAACCCTTTTAAAACCAATTATTCAGAAAAGGGGTTTTAAAGGGTTCTCTGGATCAAAATGGTTCTTACTGGAACCATTAGCGTTACCAAGAACCCTTGAAAAACCCTTTCTTCGGGAAAGGGTTTTTCAGAAGCAAATGGTTCCAGTTAGAACCTCAGCCCTTGTAGAAGAACCCTTTTAGAACCCTTATTTCTAAGAGTGTGTCGTGGCAGTAATCCCAGAACCCGCTGGTGGACACCAACGGTCAGGGATGCCGTTAAGCTTAAGAAGGAGTCCTATTGGGTCCTTTTGGCTCATGGGACTCGGGAGGCAACAGATAGGTACGGACAGGCCAAGCGGTGTGCGGTTTTGGCGGATACTAGAGATGCGCGGTTTGCGGACACAACCGCGGAGTCCGCGGATTATCCGCGGATCGGGCGGTTGAAATTTTAAAAAATTTGATTTTATCCGCGGGTCGGGTCGGGCAGTTGAAATAAAAAAAAATTAGATTTTAAATAGATTCAGGCGGGTGGCAGTTAAACCAATTCGGAAATATATATACATAGTTAAATGTTGTTACCCACATACGAAAAACGAGCAGGCACCTGCAGCATATGCCACAACAGAAGAAAAAAAAAAGAGATGGACACTTTTACGGAGCGGAAAAGGGACGCCTCGCCGGGGTCCGGGACCGAGTCCCCTTCCCCCCGAGAGGGCCCCACCGGGAGCCGTAGCTGAGGTGATCCGCGAGAAGGGCCCGACGCACGTCCAGGGTCACCACCGCGCCCACCGCACCGACACCCCGCCTCGTCCGCCTTCGCCCTGAGAGGGCCCCACCAGGAGCCGTAGCTGAGGTGATCCGCAATAAGGGCCCGACGCACGTCCAGGGTCACCACCGCGCCCACCGCACCGACACCCCGCCTCGTCCGCCTTCGCCGCGGCCGGCGTCACGCGCAGCAGGTAAGCAGCTTACCTGCCCGCCACCCCCGTGGCCGGGGGCTCGTAACAGGGGTCACTCCGCGCGCTCCGCCCGCGCAGCTTACCTGCCCGCCACCCCCGTTGCCGGGGGCGCGTAACAGGGGTCACTCCGCGCGCAGTGCGCTCACGAAAGGGGTGGGGCTCACCCTGGTGAGCCGAGTGGGCCACTTTTGGTAAGCAGAACTGGCGCTGCGGGATGAACCGAACGCCGGGTTAAGGCGCCCGATGCCGACGCTCATCAGACCCCAGAAAAGGTGTTGGTTGATATAGACAGCAGGACGGTGGCCATGGAAGTCGGAACCCGCTAAGGAGTGTGTAACAACCCACCTGCCGAATCAACTAGTCCTGAAAATGGATGGCGCTGGAGCGTCGGGCCCATACCCGGCCGTCGCCGGCAGCGAGAGCCGCGACGAGTAGGATGGCCGCCGCGGTGCGCGCTGAAGACTCGGGCGCGAGCCCGGGTGGAGCCGCCGCGGGTGCGAGGGACATCGCACCTCCACGCGCTTGGAGGTGCGCTCAGCGCGGCTCCCAGATGATTGCGCACTGGTGTGCGTCTGGGCCGTGACAGCGTGGCACGCATTGTCTCTGCTGCATTGGATCAGTCTCCTTTCTTTAACAGGCAAAAGCTTTATCACCTCACTAATGCCTTGCATCGTCTATATTAGATATATAACGGGCGGGTGCGGTCTTGATTAAATGTTAGTTCGGGTGGATGCGGATGGTTGACGACTTTTGTGATGCGGTTGCGGATGAAATAATTGCCTATCCGCGCATCTCTAGCGGATACAGAGGCAAAAACTTGGACATGGGATGAGTTCGGAGAAGCCAAAGAACGACTTCCAGACAGCTTCGAAGCGATTCTGGACATTTGCGGCCTCAGGAGGGGGAAGCAGTGCACTGTCAACACCGTGTATGGTGGGGACGGTGTGCTGCTGATGTAGACTGGAGATGTTGTGGATCGGTGGAAGGAATACTTTGAAGACCTCCTCAATCTTACCTACACGTCTTCCAATGAGGAAGCAGTGCCTAGGGGACTCAGCGGTGGGCTCTCCTATTTCTGGGGCTGAGGCTGTCGAGGTAGTTAAGAAGCTCCTCGGTGGCAGATGAGATCCACCCAGAGTTCTTAAGGCTCTGGAGGCTGTGGGGCTGTCGTGTCCATGCAGCATTGCATGGACATCGGCGGCGGTGCCTCTGGATTGGCAGACT
>NC_084577.2:27220086-27312586 GCF_033978685.3 Nerophis lumbriciformis | reverse complement strand
TTAATAAATATTCATACACCAAACATTCACTCATATTCATACACCAAACATTCATTCATATATTCATACACCAAACATTCATTCATATTCATACACCAAACATTCATTCATATTCATACACCAAACATTCATTCATATATTAATACACCAAACATTCATTCATATTCATACACCAAACATTCATTCATTTTTATATACCAAACATTCATTCATATTCATACACCAAACATTCATTCATATATTCATACACCAAACATTCATTCATATTCATACACCAAACATTCATTCATATTCATACACCAAACATTCATTCATATATTAATACACCAAACATTCATTCATATTCATACACCAAACATTCATTCATTTTTATATACCAAACATTCATTCATATTTATACAGATCCTCCCCAAAATCCTACCACTTGTAACTTATCCCATTTCCTGACATTTCATCATTATCTGTCCATAACTTCTGGAGCCAAAACACTGCCAAAAAGATTAAGTATAGAAAAACAAAATTGACATTGTAGAAAAAGTTGTTTTGGCAACAATAAAATACAAACATTGAAAAAATACAATATTTTTGGTGGATAATGTTTTCTGTAACATTATATGTTTTTAAAGGCCTACTGAAAGCCACTACTACCGACCACACAGTCTGATAGTTTATATATCAATGATGAAATCTTAACATTGCAACACACGCCAATACGGCCGGGTTAGCTTACTAAAGTGCAATTTTAAATTTTGCGCAAAATATCCTGCTGAAAATGTCTCGGTATGATGATGCCTACGCGTGATGTCACGGGTTGTAGAGGACATTTTGGGACAGCATGGTGGCCAGCTATTAAGTCGTCTGTTTTCATCGCAAAATTCCACAGTATTCTGGACATCTGTGTTGGTGAATCTTTTGCAATTTGTTCAATGAACAATGGAGACAGCAAAGAAGAAAGCTGTAGGTGGGAAGCGGTGTATTGCGGCAGGTGTTATGCCGAATAACGCACCCCCGCCGTAGAATGCACCCCTTGACTGTTGTGCCGGATAACACAGCCGGTGTTTCATTGTTTACATTCCCGGAAGATGACAGTCAAGCTTTACCATTGGCCTGTGGAGAACTGGGACAACAGAGACTCTTACCATGAGGACTTTGAGTTGGATACGCAGACGCGGTACCGTGAGTACGCATGCAGCTGCGGCTTCCAAACATTTGATCGCTTGCCCGTACGTGCGTGCCGCTATGTGCATGTCACGTACGTAACTTTGGGGACTTTGGGGAAATATATGTGCTGTATGAACTTTGGGGAGGTGAACTGTACTTTGGGCTGTGGGATTGAGTGTGTTGTGCAGGTGTTTGAGTTGTATTGGCGGGTTATATGGACGGGAGGAGGGAGGTGTTTGTTATGCGGGATTAATTTGTGGCATATTAAATATAAGCCTGGTTGTGTTGTGGCTGTCTTGTGTTTATTTACTGTTTAGAATCGCTCCCACTGCCCTCTAGTCCTTCACTCTCACTTTCCTCATCCACGAATCTTTCAGCCTCGCTCAAATTAATGGGGAAATCGTCGCTTTCTCGGTCCGAATCGCTCTCGCTGCTGGTGGCCATGATTGTAAACAATGTGCAGATGTGAGGAGCTCCACAACCTGTGACGTCACGCTACTCGTCTGCTACTTCCGGTACAGGCAAGGCTTTTTTTATCAGCGACCAAAAGTTGAGAACTTTATCGTCAATGTTCTCTACTACATCCTTTCAGCAAAAATATGGCAATATCGCGAAATGATCAAGTATGACACATAGAATGGACCTGTTATCCTTGTTTAAATACAAAAATCGCATTTCAGTAGGCCTTTAAAGGCAATATTCATATTTTTGCACACTTATTGTTTTTGTGTGTTTCACAGGTTTTTATTGTCAACTTTTTTTTCCCACATTGCTTCTCTTTTTTTATGGTTTCGTGACTCTGTTTTTTCAGTTTAGTTTATTTTTTTACGGTTTTAAATTATCGGCAGTGGTTTGATATGATGGTGCCTGGAAGCAGTTTTACCAGACTTGGACATGCAAGCAAAACGCCGTAGAATAAAATCAGGAAATAAATCTGCCGACAACAACACCCGTAGGTCTTTTAAAAATAAATGTAACAGAAACAACTTCATAAATTATGTTATATTTTATTTATTTTTTTACTTTTTTAAACTTAACTTAACTTAACTGTGTTTTACCTGCTTCCGGGTAAACGTGCTGTGATGTAATGTAACAGGCCCCCATGTCAAAGCACTGTCATTAATTAAAAACAGTAAAAAACTAAGCTAAAAATAAAAACCTGTGAACACACACTAATACGGTAAAAGTGTACAAACATATGATTATTAGCATCGAAAACTAGTCATGATGCAAACGAATATCCACCAAAAATATTGTACGTATACAACTTTTTATGCGATGTCAGTTTGTTTTTCCGATACCAAATCTTACTGGCAGTGTTTTGGCTCCACAACAAACTTAACTGCCGCCGGGTGGAGGTAATAATTCCTACCTGACGGCAATTAATTGACCACGGTTAGGCCTGGGACCAATTAACAAGAACAAATGAAGGTCTACCGTGCGCCTATAAACACATAGTAACAGACATCTGAATATTTGCAAATACTGCTTAGTTGTTGGGTAAACATTGCCTAGGTTAATAAATGTAGGGCCTCGTTTACCTAAAAAAGTTTTTTTATTTTAACTTATTTGGATGAACGTATACAACCGGGGTTCCCGCCAGCCTCTTCAATTTAGCCCACGAGACGTCATGAGTTCTTTAAAAAATAATCTTAAATACCAGGCGGTCTCTAAATGCCATCTTGTGAACAATGTGAGTAAATCAGATCAATGAGCCTTGAAAGTACAGTATTTACTGATACGACCCAACCCAAACAACCTTCCCTAGTCATGGTGCAAAACAAAAAAAACATTTAGGTCAACACACATGCTCACACATAACACTGAACATTTTGGATATTATGAAAAACGTCCAAACACCATAAACAAATCATCAAAATTACACCCAATTCAATCCATTACAGTGCAGGATGGGAAAAACGTAATGTAACGGTACACAAAAATTTCGGTTCGGTACGTACCTCGGTTTAGAGGTCACGGTTCGGTTCATTTTCGATACAGTAAAAAAAAATATACATATATATTTTTTGGTTATTTATTTACCAAATTTCTTCCCACGTTAATCAACATTAAACTGCCTCAAGTTGTTGCTCAGATTAAATAAAATGACAAAACTTTTCTTCTACATATAAAAAGTGCAACATTAAACAGTTTCAAGTCAACTCATCATGCTTAATTTATTACAGAATTTGGGAAGCTTGTAGTTGATTTATTACGTAAATGTTATATTTTTATCAACATGTGATAGCAGGGACCCTGCCATTCAAAACTAGGCTGCTCCATTACTAATGATTAATGTAACTATAGCTGAAAAAATAGTACAATAGCGAGAGGAGAGACTATTCATCCCTGAACACCATGGAGTTCATGTAGGCTTAATGATGCAGTTACATTATTATATCACCTAACAGAAACTCTTCATTTAACATAATGTCCTTTTTTGCTGCTTCAACACAGCTCAATCAACACAGAAAAGGGTAAAGTGAAATAACAGACAGACAGGGCTTTGTTGTCCGTAACACACACACACCCCAAAATGAGCTAACGTTACGCTAAAAGCGAATTAGCCTTCACTTCAAGCCAGGACTGCGAGCGAGCTGAGCTGCAGTTTATATTTCTAGAAGGTCAACGGGCTCATAGTGATGTTACTAGTAGTTGACTGGGAGGTGTTTATTATCATTTGGGGAGAGTCCGCTGCCTGATGATTACCTGCTAAACGCTAAGCACTGACTACATGCGCTCTGAATACGCACTGCTGATTGGCTGTTACCGCTCTGTTTGTAACCAATCAGATGGTTGTGTGGGTGGGACAATGCTGGGTGCTGTGTAGAGGACTGACAGAAACAGAGGCAGAAGGAAGCGGAGGCGGCTACTTAATATGTTCGTGTGGAAACTCGTCCGGTCCACCTCCGAACCGAACCGAAACCCCCGTACCGAACCGGTTCAATACAAATGTCATGTCTGTGTTGATCATGTTTTTGTTTAGCCATGTGCTGTTTGGTTTTGGACTCTTTTTAGTTCCTGCTTTTCACTCCCTTGTCTTGTTTCCATGGTTACCCATTAGTTTCACCTGTTCCACGTTTGGACTCATTGTGCACTCTTGTTTGTCACCATAGCAACCCATTAGTTTTCACCTGCCCTCACTACTCACCAGAGGTGTGGACTCGAGTCACATGACTTGGACTCGAGTCAGACTCGAGTCATGAATTTGATGACTTTAGACTCGACTTGACAAAATGTAAAAAGACTTGCAACTCGACTTAGACTTTAACATCAATGACTTGTGACTTCACTTGGACTTGAGCCTTTTGAATTGACATGACTTGACATGACTTGCTACTTTCCCCAAAACCCAAAGATGAAAAAGTTATTCGGGAGCGCTCCGTATTTTTCATTGTGTACTTGTCTATCAGCGTTGCGTGTGTCAGCTGGTGTGCTCTCAGTACAACAGCCAATCAAATTAGATCTACTTTGTTTTCATCACACAGCATTCATCCAATCAAATTGCAGGACTACCAACGAAGAAGACATGTCCAAACCATACGCCAGTGAACAAAAAATGATACCTAAAATAATTTTGTTTGGGTATAAAAATTACGAGGTGGTCAACACAAAACGGTTTGCAGTATGCAACACATGCGGTTCGAAAATTACTGATGGAGAGGCAACAACTTCCAACTTCGTCCGGCATTTGAAGTTGCACAAAGAAGGGTAAGTTTTGAATGTAAGATAACGTTTATTGGCTAAGTAACGTGACTTTTATTTGCTGTGTAGTTAAATCAGTGAGGCTGTAAACTCACTGCTAACGTTATAACGTTATTGCAAACACGGGAATCTGTTGCAGTTCACTACCTTATTCATACTTTTTGTTCAGTGATTTTTTTAAGCAGGGTTACGTTAGTCAATATATCACACGTAACGTTAGACGGCAGTCAGCAGCACCGCATATTTTAGCCACCTAAAAAAAGACAAAAATAGTAAAATAAAGGTCAGTTAAAATGTATACTATATTATGAAAATGTGTACCGTTTTAGCTAGCTTTCTGACATACTGTTGGTTGTTTACCTCAGTGGTCCCCAACCACCGGGCCGCGGCCCGGTATTGGTCCGTGGATCGATTGGTATCGGGCCGCACAAGAAATATTTTTTTTTATTTTTTTTTTATTTTTTAAATTAAATCAACATAAAAAACACAAGATACACTTACAAGTAGTGCACCAACCCAAAACAACTCTCTCCCCCCTTTTGTTCTGGGCATTGAACATGAAGACTCTTCCTTCACTGTTCCGAGTGGCCATGAGAGTCTTGGCAGTGCCTGCCTCCAGTGCTCCAGTGGAGCGAGTTTTCAGCCATGGTGGCATCATACTACGCCCCCATCGTGCACAAATGACTGACAGACTCTTGGCTGATTTGGTCTTTTGCAAATGCAATGCAGCATAGGGCCCTGACATATAAAAAGTACAACTTTTTTGTTATGTTCACGTATATGTCATGTTTTTTCAATGTTAACACTTTTGTACAAATAAGTACATTTGCACTTTATTTTTCAATGTGTTTGTTCTGTAAAGGAATGAGTTAATGTTTAAAATGACTGGTTAATAGTGCTATTATAAAGTGCAATGTCAGCACAATTTTCTTTCCCGCAATTTAAAATGCACTTGTTTTAATAAATAAATACAGCGTTTGAAAAGCATACACAATCTGTGTTAATATATTAGTCTGTGGTTAAAAGGACTTGAAAGGACTCGAAACTCAAAATGCAGGACTTAGGACTTGACTTGAGACTTTCCAGTCTTGACTTTGGACTTGACTCGGGGCTTGCCTGTCTTGACTCGGGACTTGACTCGGACTTGAGGGCAAAGACTTGAGACTTACTTGTGACTTGCAAAACAATGACTTGGTCCCACCTCTGCTACTCACGCACCTGTCTTTAATCATGTCACTATTATTTAAACCGATTATTGCCAGGAAGTCTCCCTGGCGACATCATACCCCTGATACACTCTTTATCGTCACTCTGCATAACGCCATGTTCACAGTCCCATGCCAAGTAAGTTTTTGTTTCATTGTTCACAGTTTCTGTCTTTGTGCAAGTTTTGTTTTCATTAGCCAAGTTTTTTACCTCTGCCATTGTGCGCGCCTTTTGTTTGCTTTTTGTAGTTGTAGTGTTAAAATAAATCATGTACTCCCCTTCACGCCACGTATGGTCCAAATCATTTGCACCTCGGGAGAACAAACCACGCCATAGTCCAAGTCTTGACAACAAATACACGTAGCGTTACACCACTACGTAAAACACTCTCCACACTTATTCATGTTTGGCGCATTTAGCTGTTTGATATTTCTGATTGATTCCAAAAGGAGTCAAACTGTCACGTACTCATAATATCCAATTATATGAGTTAATTATCCATTCTATTAATATATTATGTACACACACACAGGCCACATTTTTTAACTTAACGCGGCCCCCAAGTCAAAAAGCTTTATCGAAGAAGAAAAACGTTGTTTATCACCCACCGTAAATCTGCCGGCTGTGGTGGAGAGACACGTTTTATGAGGCATAAAAGTGACAGCAGCAAGAAAACAAGAGCGCCGCAGCCAAGTGGAGACTACGGAGCGTAATAAATCATCTTCCGGAGCTGGCTAACGTTAGCATTATGTGCTCATTTCTGTCTGGCCACGTGTCCTCAAACTGTGACGGCAGGCTCGTGAGGACTGAGCACGCGTGACTTAAACTAGCAGTGGAAGTCGCTTTGGAGCGCTTGAAACCTCAAATCATCAAATAGTACGAGGGCTGCAGCTAGGGATGTCCCGATCCGATATTTGGATCGGATCGGCTGCCGATATTTGCCAAAAATTGCGTATCGGCAAGGCATGGGAAAATGCCGATCCAGATCCAGTTTAAAAAAAACTCCAACGCACCGATTTAAATAATACATTCCACTTTTCTGCTGCTCCCTAATTTCCGTTCCGCATTTTCCAGCACACCTTCAACACATCCACATGTCTGTGAATTCTCACGCAGTTGCTTTTAGCTGCTGGCATTACACGACAGGTTCTTCTCACTCTTTCCTGTGTCTCCCTCTCACAGACAGCGAGCGCACCTTCTTACACACGTCACATACTGTCACGACACACGTCACATACTGTCACGCAGACCCGGCCCTAACCAATCTGGCGCCCTAGGCAAGATTTTAGGTGGCGCCCCCCCACATCGGCAGTGAAGTGTATATACTCACAAGAAACCGAATAGCTTTGTCTTTGACCTTTTTTTTTTTTTTACTTACAACTATACCTAATATATAAAGGGGTGGAAAAGTGACTATTACCTGCAGGGCAAACATAGCTAACCAGAAGGCAATAACAATGTAAACAAAAAACAGCTGCTTAGAAGATCTAATACAAATGTTCCTGAAAAATGTAAGGTGGGAGTACTGTAATTACCTAACGTTACATTATTATTTTCCATAACAATTTAGCCCCCTCCACAATATTAACCCGACGTTAAAACAGAACTAGCTATTTATTGATTAGCAATTGCCGAATCATGTAACATTAGCTTAATGCTAAAAAGCCGGGTTACTATCACATTCTGTAACAGACAAATAATTTCATGTTCGGCTCACCTACCTGCTACCTCTGTCTTTTCTCGTTTCTCCTCCTCTTCTTTTCTCTTTTTTCTTCCCTGGGCACCTGACAGTTTTGGCCGTTTTGACATCTTGTGTTGATTTTTTGATGTGGTGACGTCCAAAAAGAGTCATGATACGGGAAGGGAGGGGGCACACCGTGCGGGGGGAGAGGGGGCGTAATGTTTTAACAAATAATATTTCTATTAAATAGGCTTTACTTTGCATTTTAATTAACGTGGGATTATTTTTTGTATTTAGAAATAATAGTACCAACTTTTTTTTTTTTTTTTTTTTTTCTCCAACATTTGTGGCACTGGCGTGGCGCCCCCTCATGGACGGCGCCCTTAGCATTTGCCTATACGGCCTATGCCACGGGCCGGCCCTGCTGTCACGTCATACGTCACATACGTATACGTCCTCCCCGAGCAGGGAGGTAGCAGCATGGCTAACGTTAGCTGTGATGCTAGCGCAGCCGTGCGAGCAACGCTCCCTCTAAGGTGCTCGCCTGTGCAATTGCGCACTGTTTAAGCGTCCTCTGCGCATAGCAAATCTATGCCACGCACAAAATCTAATAAAAAAAATAAGCGCATAACAATTTTCGACACACCGACACGACAGAGAAAACAGTTTTCGTCATCATTGTTCAAATATTGTGACGTCTGTCGAGACGCTTATCTCCATTCGGTGCCACACGTCCACACCATCAAAATGCAGAGGTGGGTAGAGTAGCCAGAAATTGTACTCAAGTAAGAGTACTGTTACTTTAGAGATTTATTACTCAAGTAAAAGTAAGGAGTAGTCACCCAAATATTTACTTGAGTAAAAGTAAAAAGTATGTTGTAAAAAAACTACTCAAGTACTGAGTAACTGATGAGTAACATATAAACACATATATATATATATATAT
Organism: Nerophis lumbriciformis; assembly: GCF_033978685.3. Classification (NCBI taxonomy): domain Eukaryota; kingdom Metazoa; phylum Chordata; class Actinopteri; order Syngnathiformes; family Syngnathidae; genus Nerophis; species Nerophis lumbriciformis. The sequence continues at coordinate 27,303,887 of NC_084577.2, read as the reverse complement.
ATATATATATATATATATATATATATATATATACACACACACACACATATATACATATATATATATATATACACACACATATATATATATATATATATATATATATATATATATATATATATATGTATATATATATATATATATATATATATATATATACATACATTGATATATACAGTATATAATTTATTTTTATTTTTTTTGCCGTTTTTGTTTACATGTTAATAGTGTTTTAATGAATATACATGCATGTTTAACACATATAGATTCCTTTCTTTCATGAAGACAAGAATATAAGTTGGTGTATTACCTGATTGTGATGACTTGTATTGATTGGAATCAGACAGTAGTGATGACAAACGTCCACGTTTTCAAATGGAGGAAAAAAAAAGTTCCTCCTTTCTGTCTAATACCACATGAAAGTGGTTGGTTTTTGGCTTCTTATTTGTCCAGCTTCCATATTCGTTTTTATACACTTTACAAGAAATACATTGGCGGCAAACTCCGTAGCTTTGCGCAGGCTTTCGGAGACTCTTATTTTGAAAGCGCACGCGCGATGGAGCGGCACTTTTATTGTGAAGACAGGAACTGTGCAGTCAGTCTTTAGGCTTTTGACGGGATGTACGGTTAAAATAAAAAATGGTCTTTTTTCCTTCACACTTTTGATTGATTGATTGGAACTTTTATTAGTAGTTTGCACAGTATCGTACATATTCCGTACAATTGACCACTAAATGGTAACACCCCAATAAGTTTTTCAACTTGTTTAAGTCAGGTCATGTGACCCCTGGCTCTGTTTGATTGGTCCAACGTCACCAGTGACTGCATCTGATTGGTGAAACGGAGTGAACGTCACCAGTGACTGTATTTGTTGAAACACAGGCACTATGAAGGTCTGTCTGACAGACCAAAACAAACAAAGCGTGCATTAACAGATCGATAAAAATTAGTAGCGAGTAGCGAGCTGAATGTAGATAAAAGTAGCGGAGTAAAAGTAGCGTTTCTTCTCTATAAATATACTCAAGTAAAAGTAAAAGTATGTTGCATTAAAACTACTCTTAGAAGTACAATTTATCCCAAAAGTTACTCAAGTAGATGTAACGGAGTAAATGTAGCGCGTTACTACCCACCTCTGTCAAAATGTCGAGGCAAACATTTCCACATCAACACCGTATGAAAAAATTAGTGATTTTTTTAGTTGTGATTTCCTTCTCTGCATGAAAGTTTAAAAGTAGCATATATTAATGCAGTATGAAGAAGAATGTTTTAATGTAGACATGCAAGCCTTGAAAGAAAATTTTGAAAATCAAGACTACATTTCCTGCATTTCTACCCTATATTTTAACTTTAGATTTATTCTCATATCAAACTCTTTTGGCTGTCTTTTTGACACTTACATCCGGCGCCCCCCTCCACACCCTGAATTATAAATAATGTAAATAATTCAATGTGATTATCTTGTGTGATGACTGTATTATGATGATAGTATATATCTGATAGTATATATCTGTATCATGAATCAATTGTGGACCCCGACTTAAACAAGTTGAAAAACTTATTGGGGTGTTACCATTTAGTGGTCAATTGTACGGAATATGTACTTCACTGTGCAACCTACTAATAAAAGTCTCAATCAATCAATCAAAACACATAGAATCATCATACTGCTGTGATTATATGCATCAAGTGTTCATTCAAGGCTAAGGCAAAATATCGAGATATATACTGTGTATCGCAATATGGCCTTCAAATATCGCAATATTAAAAAAAGGCCATATCGCCCAGCCCTAGTTCAATGATGCCATTTCTGTTTGTCATGTATAATTTTGTCTATTTTGTGTTTATCCTTGAATAAACAGGTCAGTTTCTTGTTACCAACCATTGTGTATTATTCAAACTCCCCTAATTCAGCTGGCTAGTTGTTATCAAGAGTACTAAAACCCTTTTCAACATGATTCTGACAACTAAGTAGGCTAAAGAACTTTAAACTTTAATACATGCTCGGATAGGCCAGTATCGGTCAGTGTCGGTATCGGTCAGTATCGGTATCGGATCGGAAATGCAAAAACAATATCGGTATCGGATCGGAAGTGCAAAAACCTGGATCGGGACATCCCTAGCTGCAGCTGTATGTTATTTTGCTCATCCAGGAATATATCAGATTAAAAAAAACAGACTTTATGGCTTCAAAGTATATTTTAGGGGAGAAAGTTGAAATAAACAAAGATTTTTCTACAAAACCCAAAAGCAGTGAAGTTGTCACGTTGTGTAAATGTTAAATAAAAACAGAATACAATGATTTGTAAATCATTTTCAACTTATATTCAATTGAATGGACTGCAAAGACAAGATATTTAACGTCCCAACTGGTAAACTTTGTTATTTTTTGCAAATATTAACTCATTTGGAATTTGATGATTGCAACATGTTTCAAAAAAGCTGGCACAAGTGGCAAAAAAAGACTGATAAAGTTGAGGAATGCTCATCAAACACTTATTTGGAACATCCCGCAGGCTAATTGGGAACAGGTGGGTGCCATGATTGGGTATAAAAGCAACTTCCGTGAAATGCTCAGTCATTCACAAACAAGGATGGGTCGAGGGTCAACACTTTTTCAACAAATGCGTGAGCAAATTGTCCAACAGTTTAAAAACAACATTTCTCAACCGGCTATTGCAAGGAATTTAGGGATTTCACCATCTACGGTCCATAATATCATCAAAAGGTTCAGAGAATCTGGAGAAATCACTGCACCTAAGCGATGATGTTACGGACCTTCGATCCCTCAGGCGGTACTGCATCAAAAAGCGACATCGGTAAGCCCCCCCCCCCCCCCCCCCCCCCCCCCCCCCCCCGACCCTCATTCCTTGTGTTTATTTACTTTTACGTTATATTTTTATTTATTTATTTATTTATTTTTTGCACATCTTATGTAGTATTTATTTATTTATTTACCTTATTTATCTTTTGTTTATCTTCAATATATTTTTTAGATTGAATCTAAGTTTGCATATATTCATGTGTGTCTATATTTGTTGTGGGCACTAGGTGACAATTACCTTGGGAATTAAAGTGGGTGGGTATTGTAAGGGGTGGGGCTTACTATGTTACATATTGTAAAATGTGCAGATACCTCAACTTGCTGTTGCCATGATCCATCATACTGTACTGTCTGCAAAATTCAATAAAAATATTTGAAAAAAAAAAAAAAAAAGCGACATCGGTGTGTAAAGGATATCACCACATGGGCTCAGGAACACTTCAGAAAACCACTGTAAGTACCAAAGTGCGTCGCTATATCTGAAAGTGCAAGTTAAAACTCTACTATGCAAAGCCAAAGCCATTTAACAACAACACCCAGAAACGCTGCCGGCTTCGCTCGGCCCGCGCTCATCTAAGATGGACTGATGCAAAGTGTTTTTGGAAACTGTGGACGTCGTGTCCTCCGTAACAAAGAGGAAAAGAACCATCCGGATTGTTCTAGGCGCAAAGTTGAAAAGCCAGCATCTGTGATGGCGTGGCTTCATAGTAAAAGAGTGCGGGTACTAGACTGGCCTGCCTGTAGTCCAGACTTGTTTCCCATTGAAAATGTGTGGCGTATTATGAAGCCTAAAATAGCACAACGGAGACCCCCGGACTGTTGAACAACTTAAGCTGTACATCAAGCAAGAATGGGAAAGAATTCCACTTCAAAAATGTGTCTCCTCAGTTCCCAAACGTTTACTGAGTGTTGTTAAAAGGAAAGGCCATGTAACACAGTGGTAAAAATGCCCCTGTGACAACTTGTTTGCAATGTGTTGCTGCCATTAAAATCTAAGTCAATGATTATTTGCAAAAAATTAAAAGTTTCTCAGTTCGAACATTAAATATCTTGTCTTTGCAGTCTATTCAATTGAATATAAGTTGAAAAGGATTTTTAAATTTGTAAAAGTATTCTGTTTTTATTTACGAATTACACAACGTGCCAACTTCACTGGTTTTGGGTTTTGTATATTTTAGGGGGAAAAGTTTACATAAACAAAGATTTTTGAATTTTGTACTTGCCATAACCTTCATTACCTTCTGTTTACCTTTATTTATTTATTTGTACCTTCTATTAATCTCCTTTTGGCTTTTATTTATACCTTTTACCTTATTTTACCATATTTGACCTACTATTTTATTTGGTTTACTCTTCATTTAACTTCTAATTACCTTTTTTTTTAGCACCATACAAACAGACATACATTCATAAACATCATGCGTACATTACGTGGTACCTTACAATAAAAACAAATCAACAGAATGACTCGAATTTAACATATTTTACCTATTATTTTACCATATTTTACTTACTATTTTACCACATTTTACTTACTATTTTACTAGCTCTCCTGCTGAGCTCTCGATTTTACTATACTATTTTTTACCATACTGTTTTACCATATTTTACCTACTATTTGACCATATTTTACCTACTATTTTACCATATTTTACCTACTATTTTACAGGCTCTCCTGCCGGGCTTTCGATTTTACCATACTATTTTTTACCATACTATTTTACGGGCCCTCGATTTTACCATACTATTTTATGGGCAGTCTACCCCAGGGCAGCTGTGGCTATGAAAGTAGCTTACCACCACCAGGTGTGAATGATTGATGGGTTCTACATGTAAAGCGACTTTGGGTACTTAGAAAACCGCTATATAAATCCCAGTTATTATTATGGGCTCTCCTGCGGGCTCTCGATTTTACAATATTTCACCTACTATTTTACCATATTTTACCTACTATTTACTACTGTAAATAAATGTAGGCTGAATCACACAATTCAATGTTTAATGGTCCACATTTTAAGCGTTGATTCCCATTTTTGATGTTACAGACTATAAAACAATGTTATTATTTGTTATAAGTTGATCTATTTATTTTTTTCAACGCAGAGGTGTACTTACAACAATTTTAAAGACAAATGGTACTATTTAATAGCGTGGGTGCGAAGGCTTAGGTCAGACTGATTACAAAAATAAATACTAATCAAATATACTGCAAAAGAAGGCACTCATAAAAACTGATAACAAAATAATTATTTTAAACCAAATTAATAATAATATCAATGTTTCAATCAAATTTGAGTGCAAATAAAAAGACTTAGTCATAATTTTAGCGCTTAAGAAACTTCTCTTTACCTCCAAACTTCTTCTGTTTGATATTGTCATTACTGTCACAAGTGGTGGAAAAGTGTATTACAACTATACGGAATGTCAGAATTCAATCAGTACCGGAAGACCTGATCGGTCCAGAGGTGCGTCACTTCCTGTCAACTTACGTTGTCATGTTTTTCTTTTTTTTGGTACGCTATTTCGATAATAATGTCATATAAAAGATTACATACAAAACAATTGGTACTATTTTACGGGCTCTCGATTTTTTTCACCATCCTTTTTTTTTAAACCATAGTATTTTACGGGCTCTCCTGTCTGCCCTCGATTTTTACCATATCTTACCAACTATTTTACCAACTATTTTACCTACTATTTTATCAACTATTTTACCAAATATTTTACCTACTATTTTACCTATTTCACCAACTATTTTACCATATTTTACCTACTATTTTACCAACAATTTTACCATATTTTATCTACTATTTTACCTATTATTTCACCAACTTTTTTTACCATATTTTAGCTACTATTTTACCAACTATTTTATCAACTATTTTACCATATGTTACCAACTATTTTACCACATTTTACCTACTATTTACCCTATTTTACCAACTATTTTACCTACTATTTTATCAACTATTTTACTTATTATTTTACCAAATATTTTACCTACTATTTTACCTATTTCACCAACTATTTTACCATATTTTACCTCCTATTTTACCAACGATTTTACCATATTTTATCTACTATTTTACCTATTATTTCACCAACTTTTTTTACCATATTTTACCTACTATTTTACCAACTATTTTATCAACTATTTTACTATATGTTACCAACTATTTTACCATATTTTACCTACTATTTACCCTATTTTACCAACTATTTTACCATATTTTACCAACTATTTTACCATATTTTACGGGCTCTCCTGCCGGGCTCTCGATTTTACCATACTTATAATTCAAGTAACTAGAATCTTAAATGTTTCAATATTTCATACCATTTTGATTCATTATAATATTTTTGAGAGATGACACTTTTAAAGAAAAAACATAGCAGCTCTGTGTTTTTAGCGTCAATATTGCAACTTTTTCTCATCACATCTTTCATTGCACTTTTTATATATGTTTGTTTTATAAAACAGTATTTTTAGAGGGACGTTCAAAATTAGCTGCGGGGGCCTTTATGCTTAAGTCACTTGCAGGATTCTCACAGGAATGAGACAAAATACAACCTTACCCGTATGAAGTTTGACAAATATCTCCGCCATGCCTTCCAAGGTTTGATTACGGGCTCTCAACTTTTGTACCATACTTTTTTTTTTACTATACTATTTTACGGGCTTTCCTGTCTGCCCTCGATTTTACCATATTTGACCTACTATTTTACCATATTTGACCTACTATTTTACCATATTTGACCTACTATTTTACCATATTTGACCTACTATTTTACCATATTTGACCTACTATTTTACCATATTTGACCTACTATTTTACCATATTTTACCTACTATTTTACCATATTTTACCTACTATTTTACCATATTTGACTTATCAATCTCAATCAATCAATCAATCAATCTTTATTTATATAGCCCTAAATCACAAGTGTCTCAAAGGGCTGCACAAGCCACAACGACATCCTCGGTACAAAGCCCACTATTTTACCATATTTGACCAACTATTTTAACATATTTTACCTACTATTTTACGGGCTCTCCTGCCTGGCTGTCAATTTTAACATACTATTTTACGGGCTCTCAATTTTTTTTTACCATACTTTTTTCTTTACCATACTATTTTACCATATTTTACCTACTATTTCACGGGCTCTCCTGCTGGGCTCTCAATTTTACCATACTATTTTACGGGCTCTCAATTTTTTTTACCATACTTTTTTCTTTACCATACTATTTTACCATATTTTACCTACTATTTTACCATATTTTACCTACTATTTCACGGGCTCTCCTGCTGGGCTCTCAATTTTACCATACTATTTTACGGGCTCTCGATTTTTTTACCATACTTTTATTTACCATACTATTTTACGGGCTCTCCTGTCTGCCCTCGATTTTTACCATATCTTAACTACTATTTTACCATATTTTACCTACCATTTCAGCATATTTTACCTATTTTACAAACAATTTTACCATATTTTATCTACTATTTTACCCTATTTACCATATTTTACCATATTTTACGGGATCTCCTGCCGGGCTCTCGATGTTACCATACTTATAATTCAAGTAACTGCAATCTCAATTTCAATATTTCATACCATTTTGAGCGATGACACTTTTATAGAAAAAACATAGCTTTGTGTTTTTAGCGTCAATATTGCAACTTTTTCTCATTACATCTTTCATTCGTTCGTTTTATAAAACAGTATTTTTAGAGGGACGTTAAAAACGAGCTGCGGGGCCGCACTTTGGAGACCTTTATGCTGAAGTCACTTGCAGGATTCTCACAGGAATGAGACAAAATACAACCTTACCCGTATGAAGTTTGATAAATATCTCCGCCATGCCTTCCATGGTTTGATTTCCCAAACTAGCACAGGTCCCAAACACACAAAAACCGGAATTAAAAAAGTGGGTTTTGCATAATCGGGCCCTTTAAAGAAATAATAGCAGTTGTTTTTTGTCCCGGCGGTGGATTTACATCAGACTTTAGCCACCGTTTGAACTTCGAGAACAGCTGATCTAAGGATTCATACACGGTCACGTGACTTGAAAGCTTCTTAATAGCTCCTTGGCAAACATGTATAAATGTGCGGCATGTGCAAGTATGGAGGAAAAAGGGCGGCCTACCGTGGGGGAGGTCAGCCGCCTCAGGCTCTCTCCGAGCGAGTCCAGGTTCACCCTCCTCCGCCGGGTCGCCCTCTTGTGGGGCACGCCGGCTGCGGGCTTGTCGTCGCCCGCCGGACACGCCAGCCTGTCGGCGGCGGGGCTGCGGCCGTTCCAGAGCAGCGGTCTGTGGGCGGAGGAGGCGGCGGAGGAGAAGGGGCATCCGCGGAGCTCCTCGGCCGGCTCCAGCAGCAGCAGCCCGCCGTCCCCCCCGGGGCTCTCCAGTCCGCAGTCGGAGCCCACCGAGCTGCTGAACGACTCCGAGGAAATCTTGCGCGACGACGACGACATGGCGGCGAGGGAAGAGGACGGTGACGATATCTCGTATCGGCGGCGAACCGGGACTCATCAGACGGTGCGCGCGCACACAATTATGAGTCGTGCGCGCGCTCAGGTGAGTCGGACCGTGTATTGGGCGGGAGGAGGGGAAAAAGGGGCTTTGAACCGGCAACTAATGTCACGCTAACATTTACGTAAGGAGGTCAAGGGTGTCACTTTCGTAAAAAAAAAAAAATGTCCCGGCGTTTTCCACCATAAACACTCCAAAGAGACGCCAAAATATCCAGGTAGCATTTCATGCTAGCTAGCTTAAACACGGTGGAGTCGATACTATTTTTATTTCTTTAAAAAAATAATGTCACCATCCGGGTTGGGGGGGGGTAAAAATGTCAAGAAAAATACATAAAATGTCAACCCGAGCCGTGTAATTCCGACATAAAAAGGAGTAAATTGTGAAGAGAAGAAAAAAAACAATCCCAGCAGATGTGCGCGCGCTTCCCGCGCTCCTCGTCCGCTGCGACAACCTTGTCGCGTCCGCGTCCTTTTGCGCGCCGCTTAGATGCTCCGCTCCGTGCGCCGCGCGGCCGTCCGTCCGTCCGTCCTCGGTGGGAATGCGGCTGATAGGAGGCGAGATGGAAGAGAGAGAACCGGTGGCGGGGGGTTGGTGGGGGGTGGGGGGGGGGGGGGGGGGGGGGGGCGACGCGTCGGTGATGCGCTCGCCGCGCGCTGCGCTTTCCGCCGCCGCCAATCAGAGCGCGGACGCGGTGGAATTTTGTCACGCGGATGTTTTTTGGCGTTTCACCAGGACGTGTGTCAAGTAAATAGCGTGGCGACATTTACGGGGCTTACACGCGTTTTATATATATATATATATACACAAAAAGTAGAGCAGCGCAAAAAAAATACGTGCACGTCAGTTCCTGACCCATTTGTTCACGCCGCACGTTTTGTTTGTGCTATTAGGGTTTTAAGCAGAGGTGGGTAGAGTAGCCAGAAATTGTACTCAAGTAAGAGTACTGTTACTTTAGAGATTTATTACTCAAGTAAAAGTAAGGAGTAGTCACCCAAATATTTACTTGAGTAAAAGTAAAAAGTATGTTGTGAAAAAACTACTCAAGTACTGAGTAACTGATGAGTAACATACACACACATATCATATATATATATATATATATATATATATATATATATATATATATATATATATATATATATGTATATACATATACATATATATACACACACATATATATATATACAGTATATAATTTATATTTATTTATTTTGCCGTTTTTGTTTACATGTTAAAGGTGTTTTAATGAATATACATGCATGTTTAACACATATAGATTCCTTTCTTTCATGAAGACAAGAATATAAGTTGGTGTATTACCTGATTGTGATGACTTGCGTTGATTGTAATCAGACAGTAGTGATGATAGCGTCCACGTTTTCAAATGGAGGAGAAAAAAAGTTCCTCCTTTCTGTCTAATACCACATGAAAGTGGTTGGTTTTTGGCACCTTATTTGTCCAGCTTCCATATTCGTTTTTATACACTTTACAAGAAATACATTGGCGGCAAACTCCGTAGCTTGCTAGCTTGTTTGCGCTGGCTTTCGGAGACTCTTGTTTTAAAAGCGCAGGCGCGATGGAGCGGCACTTTTATTGTGAAGACAGGAACTGTGTAGTCAGTCTTTAGGCTTTTGCCGGGATGTACGATTGAAATAAAAAAGGGTCTTTTTTCCTTCACACTTTTGATTGATTGATTGAAACTTTTATTAGTAGATTGCACAGTACAGTACATATTCCGTACAATTGACCACTAAATGGTAACACCCCAATAAGTTTTTCAACTTGTTTAAGTCAGGTCATGTGACCGCCTGGCTCTGTTTGATTGGTCCAACGTCACCAGTGACTGCATCTGATTGGTGGAACGGAGTGAACGTCACCAGTGACTGTATTTGTTGAAACGCAGGCACTATGAAGGTCTGTCTGACAGACCAAAACAAACAAAGCGTGCATTAACAGATCGATAAAAATTAGTAGCGAGTAGCGAGCTGAATGTAGATAAAAGTAGCGGAGTAAAAGTAGCGTTCCTTCTCTATAAATATACTTAAGTAAAAGTAAAAGTATGTTGCATTAAAACTACTCTTAGAAGTACAATTTATCCCAAAAGTTACTCAAGTAGATGTAACGGAGTAAATGTAGCGCGTTACTACCCACCTCTGGTTTTAAGTCATGCCAAAAGACATGTTCCCGACCAGTGACGTCACTAAGAGCCCGCACCACTGCCCTCTGAATCAGGGGTGTCCAAAGTGCGGCCGTTTGCACGCGTGTTGCTGGAAGTACAACAACAGTGACCAGAAGAGGCAATTCCTGAAGGAATTGCATGTGAATTGACATTATTTTCTAAGGAGAGGGGGGGGCACAGATTCGGTGAACACAGATGAGGCGCTAGCTGTCCAAAGTTGGGACCCAGGGTGGACCACTCATCTGTGCATCAGTTGGGGACGTCTGCTGCTGACCTGTCTCCACTCAAGATGATCTCCTGCTGGCCCCACTATGGACTGGACTCTCACACTATTATGTTAGATCCACTATGGACTGGACTCTCACTATTATGTTAGATCCACTATGGACTGGACTCTCACAATATTATGTTAGATCCACTATGGACTGGACTCTCACTATGATGTTAGATCCACTATGGACTGGACTCAAAATATTATGCTAGATCCACTATGGACTGGACTCTCACTATTATGTTAGTTCCACTATGGATTGTACTCTCACTATTATGTTAGATCCACTTTGGACTGGACTCCCACTATTATGTTAGATCCACTATGGACTGGACTCTCACTATTATGTTATATCCACTATGGACTGGACTCTTACTATTATGTTAGATCCACTATGGACTGGACTCTCACAATATTATATTAGATCCACTATGGACTGGACTCTCACACTATTATGTTAGATCCACTATGGACTGGACTCTCACAATATTATGTTAAATCCACTATGGACTGGACTCTCACTATTATGTTAGATCTACTATAGACTGGACTCTCACTATTATGTTAGATCTACTATGAACTGGACTCTCACTATTATGTTGGATCCACTATGGACTGGACTCTCACTATTATGTTAGATACACTATGGACTGTGCTCTCACAATATTATGTTAGATCCACTATGGACTAGACTCCCACTATTATGTTAGATCCACTATGGACTGGACTCTCACACTATTATGTTAATCTACTATGGACTGGACTCTCACACTATTATGTTAGATCCACTATGGACTGGACTCTCACTATTATGTTGGATCCACTATGGACTGGACTCTCACACTATTATGTTAGATCCACTATGGACTGGACTCTCACTATTATGTTAGATCCACTATGGACTGGACTCTCACAATATTATGCTAGATCCACTATGGACTGGACTCTCACTATTATGTTAGATCCACTATGGACTGCACTCACAATATTATGCTAGATCCACTGTGGACTGGACTCTCACTATTATGTTAGATCCACTATGGACTGGACTCTCACTATTATGTTAGATCCACTATGGACTGGACTCACAATATTATGCTAGATCCACTATGGACTGGACTCTCACTATTATGTTAGATCTACTATGGACTGGACTCTCACTATTATGTTAGATCTACTATGAACTGGACTCTCACTATTATGTTGGATCCACTATGGACTGGACTCTCACTATTATGTTAGATCCACTATGGACTGGACTCTCACACTATTATGTTAGATCCACTATGGACTGGACTCTCACTATTATGTTAGATCCACTATGGACTGGACTCTCACACTATTATGTTAATCTACTATGGACTAGACTCCCACTATTATGTTAGATCCACTATGGACTGGACTCTCACTATTATGTTATATCCACTATGGACTGGAGTCTTACTATTATGTTAGATCCACTATGGACTGGACTCTCACAATATTATGTTAGATCCACTATGGCCTGGACTCTCACACTATTATGTTAGATCCACTATGGACTGGACTCTCACAATATTATGTTAAATCCACTATGGACTGGACTCTCATTATTATGTTAGATCCACTATGGACTGGACTCTCACAATATTATGTTAGATCCACTATGGACTAGACTCCCACTATTATGTTAGATCCACTATGGACTGGACTCTCACACTATTATGTTAGATCCACTATGGACTGGACTCTCACAATATTATGTTAGATCCACTATGGACTGGACTCTCACACTATTATGTTAGATCCACTATGGACTGGACTCTCACTATTATGCTAGATCCACTATGGACTGGACTCTCACTATTATGTTAGATCCACTATGGACTGGACTCTCACTATTATGTTAGATCCACTATGGACTGGACTCTCACACTATTATGTCAGATCCACTATGGACTGGACTCCAAGGTTTCTCATTGTCATCCCATTGGGTTGAGTTTTTTTCTTGCCCTGATGTGGGATCTGAGCCGAGGATGTCGTTATGGCTTGTGCAGCCCTTTGAGACACTCGTGATTTAGGGCTATATAAGTAAACACTGAGTGAATGCTCCAATGCTGAAGTTGAAGTGGAATGCTGACAGAATGTAGTATGGATGTAAGAATAGTTTGAATGTTGAAATCGTTTAAACGCTGAAATGGTTTGAATGTTGAAGAGTTTGAATTTCCAGGAAAACCGGAATTTGGTTTTGGAACTTGGGAAAGTGTTGGTTTGAATGTCCAGTATGAGAGGAATGTGTTAATGTTGGAATGGTTTGAATGGGTTGAAAAATGTGGGAATTGGGCAACTTGGAAAAATGTCCCATTCATTTCAATGGGAACTTCCTGGGAATTTTGGGAAAAGCAGGTTATTTTGAAAATGCTTAGGAGCATGAATGTCCTAAATGAGCTGAATAGGTCGGTGTTGGAATTGTTTAAATCGGTCAAGAAATGTTGAATTAGTAACACTTTTTAATTGAGAAATTCCTGGAATTTCGGGAAAACCGTGAATTGTTCTAGTTCCTTAACCAACTTGGTTTTTGTCCTGAATATGAGGAGTGTTTTGACGGTGGAGCGGTTGAAATGGGTTGAAAAATGTGAAAGGAGTAGCCAAACTTAAGGGTGGAGATAGGTTACCAAAAAAACGGCAATTCCTGTAAATTTGTTGATAGTGGGGAAAATGGTAGTTTTAATGTCCAGGATGTGTTGAAGGGGGAATGGTTTGAAGAATATGGCCAATTCATTTTGAATGGGAAAAATAAAAACATTTAAAAAAAGCAATTATGGGAATTTTTTTTGAATTGTTGAAGTACAGCACACAATTCCCAAACAGGCTGAATACTTTGAAGTTGGGACCAAATGTCCCCAAAAATTTGAGAATTTCGGTAAAAGCAGAAATTTTGTTGAAAATGGTCAAATGTTGTCATTACTTTGTGTTTTTGCTCTTTTTTCCGTAATTTCTTCTGTTGCGGGCCGACAAACTCGAGCTTTGGACCAAAAACGGCCCCCTGGCCGCACTCTGGACACCCTGGTAAATAACTAAAAATAGTACACTTTGTCACCTATAAAACAAATATATGTAATGTCTGTTTTCAGCATTTTTTTTATAAAATAAAATATCCATCCATCCATCCATCCATTTTCTACCGCTTATTCCCTTTGGGGTCGCGGGGGGCGCTGGAGCCTATCTCAGCTACAATCGGGCGGAAGGCGGGGAACACCCTGGACAAGTCGCCACCTCATCGCCGGGCCAACACAGATAGACAGACAACATTCACACTCACATCCACACACTAGGGACCATTTAGTGTTGCCAATCAACCTACAATTCCCATATATTCCCATTAATTTCCATTCATTCCCATATATTCCCATAAATTCCCATCAATTCCCATCAATTCCCATATATTCCCATTAATTCCCATATATTCCCATTAATTCCCATGTATTCCCATTATTTCCCATATATTCCCATTAATTCCCATATATTCCCATTAATTCCCATATATTCCCATCAATTCCCATATATTCCCATTAATTCCCATATATTCCCATATATTCCCATTATTTACCATATATTCCCATTAATTCCCATATATTCCCATTAATTCCCATATATTCCCATAAATTCCCATTAATTCCCATATAATTCCATTAGTTCCCATATATTCCCATTAATTCCCATATATTCCCATATATCCCCATCAATTCCCATATATTCCCATTAATTTCCATTCATTCCCATATATTCCCATAAATTCCCATCAATTCCCATATATTCCCATTAATTCCCATATATTCCCATTAATTCCCATATATCCCCATACATTCCAATTAATTCCCATATATTCCCATTAATTCCCATTAATTGACATATATTCCCAATAATTCCGATATATTCCCATTAATTCCCATTAATTCCCATGGACGATGTGCAAAAGATAAAAATGGCCCCTGTATATAACTTTTTGTTATGTGGCCCTTGGGGAGAAAAGTTCTTGGAAGGGAGCCAGATCTTGAGGAGCCGTTCCTTTCAAAAGACTGTCTTGTTATTAGTTTTTTTCATCAAAAAAACGATCACTCGTATCTGTCAGTATTGCTCCTGACAGGATTGGTGATCACTAATCAGAGGACTTTATAAGCCAGCCTCACTGCTTAGTCAGTGCTGGAAGAAACATTTGCGATTGTGAATTCTTGCTTTGCTTAGCTTCTATGTTGCACTCATTTTTGTTTTTTCGTACATCAAATATAGTTTTACAGTAGCTGCACGCCGTCTCCCCTCTCTGCATATCGGGGTCACAACTACTGCAACATTGCGCGACCTTAACAGTATTAGTTATAAGATAAGATGTGGATCAGAATCATTCAAATATGAATATATGTTACTTTATTGGTGGAAATGATTCTGAAATAATGGCTATAATTAGATTTGTGTTGTTTAAATTGTAAATATTTATTACAACTTTGTTCCAAAAGAACAATTTAAAAATACAGAGAAAATATAGACAAATAGTAAAGAAGAATTAAATGCATTTAATTTAATTTAATTTAAATTATGCATAAAACGAATAAAAATGAGGAGATAATAAAAACAACAGTACAAAATTGTACTACGTTTGCATGCACTACTACTGGGTTTATTTTCCACTACAGAAGGGCCCGGGGCCCACTCAAATATTAACACTTAATTAGTAATCTTATAACCACAATTAATTAATATATAACAATTAATATATATAATTTTAATATTAATATATAATATATATATATATATATATATATATATATATATATATATATATATATATATATATATATATATATATATATATATATATTATAATATATTATATAATATATAATATATTATATATATTATAATATATATAATTTATAATAAAGTAAAGTGGTGAAGCTGTATGTTCTTTTGCACTTTAATTTTATATACATATTATAATATATATTAATATTTAATATTATATATATGAATTAAATTATAAAATTATATATATTAATTAATATTAATTATTATTTGTAATATAATTTGTAATTTTATTTAGCAATTACATTGCAAAAATAAATACAAATTAATTAATTAAATACAATAAAAATAACTACATTTTAAAATAAATATTTTACATGTTTCTTTAAAAAAAAAAAAAAATGAAAGTGCAAAAGAACATACAGCTTCACCACTTTACTCGGAATTTTATTTTTATTTTTTTAAACTTTTATTTATAAATTTCAACATTTACAAACAGACAAGAGACAATAATCGAAATAAGTACAAAAAATAGTACATTTAATAAGATTTTAATTATTCATTTTATATATACATTTTTATAATTTGTAATTTTATTTAGCAATTACATTGCAAAAATAAATACAAATTAATTAATTAAATACAATAAAAATAACTACATTTTAAAATAAATATTTTACTTGTTTCTTTAAAAAAAAAAAATGAAAGTGCAAAAGAACATACAGCTTCACCACTTTACTCGGAATTTTATTTTTATTTTTTTAAACTTTTATTTATAAATTTCAACATTTACAAACAGACAAGAGACAATAATCGAAATAAGTACAAAAAATAGTACAAAACAGTACAAAGCAGCGCCAGGGGGTTATACATTCAAAGTAACTAAAATAGAATGCAATATATATATATATATATATATATATATATATATATATATATATATACATAATAAACAAAGTGCAAAACTTAGGCTCACTCAATTTCAGTAAATAACTTAAATTTGGAGCACAGCATCATCGTTTTCACAGCTTTTTGGTTGTTAGAGGTAGAGAGTGTTTTAATGTAGAGTTCTAATTCTTTTTTAAAGGCACAAAAAACAGGTCGGGTATTGAGAAACTTACATTTATGAATATGAAACTTAGCCAATAGTATAATGAGGTTGCAAAGGTAAAATTCCTTTTCAAATTTTTGTTCATACAGTGTAAAACCAAATATCACATCTTTAAAACAAAGCACAAATTTGTCATGAATATTGTCCAGACTTTACTCGTATTTCTTGCGCTTAACAACCTTCTCTATGAAGACTTCTTCTGTTTGATATTGTCATTACTGCCACAAGTGGTGGAGAAGTGTACTACAACTGAGTACCCATTCTGCACCACTGCATACGTACAGAAAAGTGAATCCAAATAAAAATCAATAAATAAAATAAAAGATAATGCAATCCAAAAATAATTAAAGATTGTGTGTGTGTATATATATTTGTAATTATTATTTTTTTAATTAAAAAAGTGAAAAAAATAAAAACAATACATGTATACATAAATATATATATATATATATATATATATATATATATATATATATATATATATATATACACACTCATATTTTCTAAATATTAAGTAGTTTTTTTTAATTAAAAAAGTGAAAAAAATAAAAACAATACATGTATACATAAATATATATATATATACACACTCATATTTTCTAAATATTAAGTGTTTTTTTTTTAAATTAAAAAAAAGTACAAGTTTCTTATAAATCCTACAAACGTTATGATTGAAATCTATTTCCTGCTGCCAGAGCACGTGTGCAATCAGATCCATCGCCATGACAACTGGGCATACTCCATCTGCTGATGAAGCTGATGGAATACGGCTAAAGGGGGAAAATAAGTAGTTTTTATTAGCCGCACCTGGGTTTTCATTATGGACCTGTACATCACCCGTAGTCTATTTCAGTCACTGAAAAAATGCAAAAACAAATGACATTTTTCAGCGGTGTTCCAAATGTCCTGTAAGACCAAGGGAAGGGCAAAGTGTAGTAGATAGTAATGACACTCCAGTTTCATCATGAGGTATTTAGTCCTCTGCTGCGCCACGTAAATATTGCCATCTTTTCAACCATGCTAACACGGCTGTAGCTAGTAAACTAGCATGTTCCACCAGCGGCAGACTGACTTCACTACCATTTCATACATTACATCAATGAGTAGACAGATAAATTACTTTCAGGACTTACATATTTACATCAGACGATGTTAGAATGTTGTTTTTATTTAAAATCATTTATCATACCAGCTAGCTAACGCGGCTGTAGCTAGCACTAACTTCACTACCATTTACTACATTTCATGAATGATTAGACATTTAATCTATACATATATATATATATATATATATATATGTCTTAATAAGGTTATCCAAAAAATAGTGCTCGATACCGTAGTAGAGCGCAATATATGTATGTGTGGGGGGAAAAAAATCACAAGACTATTTCATCTCTACAGGCCTGTTTCATGAGGGGGGGTACCCTCAATCGTCAGGAGATTTTAATGGGAGCATTCGCATACCATGGTTTATATAGGGCACAGAGTGGGTGGGTACAGGCTGGCCTAGGGGCGTGGTGATTGGCTCATGTGTTACCTAGGAGGTGTTTCCGTCTATGGCGGCATGTTGTTACAATTTCGCTGCGCTTGTTGAGGGATGACAGGTCTGGACGGTAAATAATAAACAGTTTCTCTTTCAAGGATAGGTTGCATCTTTTATTACCACTATTGTAAGGTGTGCTGGATGCAAGAATTTGCCATGTTATTGAATATTCAACATTATTGTCTTTGAGGTCCCAAATGTGTTTGCTGAGTTCTGTGGTATTTCGCAGGTTTTTGTTCCTGAAAGAAGCCTTGTGGTTGTTCCATCTGGTTTTGAATTCACCCTCGGTTAATCCTACATATGTGTCGGATGTGTTAATGTCCTTGCGTATTACCTTAGATTGGTAGACAACTGATGTTTGTAAGCATCCCCCGTTGAGGGGGCAATCAGGTTTCTTTCGACAGTTACATGCTTTGTTGGTTTTGGAGTCGCTCTGACTGGGGGTCGACGGCTCATTTGCAATTGTTTTGTTGTGGTTTGAGATGATTTGTCGTATATTGTTCATGCAGCTGTAGCTCAATTTGATGTTGTTCTTGTTGAATACTTTTCTTAGGTTGTTGTCTTTGGGAAAGTGTTTGTCAATCAGATTGAGGAATTTGTGTCCAATGTTCGTTGAGACGTTTTTGCTGTATGGGGGGTTGTACCAGATGATGCCGTTTCGTTTTCTGTTCTTTTTTGGCTGGTTTCCTGGCGTGGGTTCATAGGTGAGGGTGAAATTGTATCCGCTTTCATCAAGGGCTTTTTGGTACGGGGGGGGGTTGCTTGGTCAAATTCAGCTTTGCTAGATGACAGCATCGATAGCCTTTTATTGATTCCGGTAGGTATTCTTTTCGTGGTGGTGGGTGGATGGTTGCTGTCATGGTGCACGTATTGGAGTGTTGTGTTGGGTTTCGTGAATGGTTGGTAGCTGTTATTTCTCAGGTTGAAAGTGACGTCAAGGAAGTTGACGGTTTGCTTGTTGGCTTCAATCGTGATCCGTAGGCCGTTCTCTTTGAAAATTTGGCATATGCCCTTCTTGGTATTCTCACCACACCTAGTGTGTGTGTGACAATCATTGGTACTATATATATATATATATATATACATATATATATATATATATATATATATATATATATATACACACATATATATTATATAAATATATAAATGTATTATATATACATACACATATATATACACATATATACACACACACACACATATATATTATATAAATGTATTATATATACATACACATATATATACACATATATACACACACACATATATATATACATATACACATTTACATGTACACACATATACACACATACATATATATACACACATATATACTGTATATACATATACAGATATATACATACATATAATATATATATACACATATATAAATATATATATTTTTACACATACATATATATATATATACATATACATTTCTACACACACACATATATACATGTACATATATACATATACATACATATAATATATATATATATATACATACATATAACATATATATAATCATATATGTATATATATATATATATATATATATATATATATATATATATATATATATATATATATATATGTATATATATATATATATTTATATATATATATATATAAACTTGTTCCATAAGGACCGCATACTGAAAAGTTTGACGGTGACTAAATATTTAATTAATTATTGGTTGAAAAATGTCAGCTTTTCTTTGATATATTCCACTTTTTGCTCTTTTTTTCTCCCATTTTTGCTGTTGTTTTTTTTTTGCCAACAATATGCTGCAAAAGTCTGTGGGCCACACCTTTGACACCACATGTCCCCCCGGGCCACACCTTTGACACCACATGTCCCCCGGGCCACACCTTTGACACCACATGTCCCCCCGGGCCACAGCTTTGACACCACATGTCCCCCCGGGCCACACCTTTGACACCACACGTCCCCCGGGCCACACCTTTGACACCACATGTCCCCCGAGCCACACCTTTGACACCCCTGTATAATGATCTCACTCATCAAAGCATTCCTACTTTTCTGGCTGCCGAGTCTTGAAATGTCTTTTTGTCATCCTGGTGGAACTTTACTGTCACTGCACTTCAAAAGTACAACATTATTTGTTCTCTGCCCAAGACCAGACATGGAGCACCAGGAGACAGGACAAGGAGACAGGACAGGAGGACCGACGGCTGGGCACCAGGGCGGCGCTACGTAAAAAGGTAGAAAAGAAAAGGTAAATACGGGGGTGAAAAGTGAGCTCCTATTGGGGAGGGGACTCAGTTTGAGACCAGGAAAAAGCCTCATATGAACACACAGCACACACACAACTTGACACTTACATCTTCCGCCACCAGGGGCGCTGCTCCGTGGTCCAAAGGTGTGGTACATGTGGCGTATGATTTCCCTGGATGCGCGTGTGTACATAAACCTGAAGAGTCTCTCCAAACACAAATCCAGATGAGAATATTTGTGTTTAAACAACACTATTTATATATAATGTGTGATTCGCGCTCATTGTCCATTCACACCTTGCCTCGCAGAGCAGACAGCTTCTCCAAGATGTTGTCCAGAAATCACAAAAATCCGCTTGGTAAATTGTGCTAGTTAAGTTAAAGTTAAAGTACCAATGATTGTCACACACACACTAGGTGTGGCGAAATTATTCTCTGCATTTGACACATCACCCTCGATCACCCCCCGGGAGGTGAGGGGAGCAGTGGGCAGCAGCGGTGGCCGCGCCTGGGAATAATTTTTGGTGATTTAACCTCTAATTCCAAATCAAGTCAACAAACAACAAGTGCGTGTCCATGAAAGACAGGGAAGTCATTTGGAGCTTCTTCGCCCGCCATGGAAACACAAATCCAGATGAGAATATTTGTGTTTGAACAACACTATTTATATATAATGTACGTTTCGCTCTCATTGTCCATTCACACTTTGCCTTTGCAGAGCAGACAGCTTCTCCAAGATGTTGTCCAGAAGTCACAAAAATCCGCTTGGTAAATTGTGCTAGTCCAACTCAAGTCAACAAACAACAGGTGCGTGTCCATGAAAGACAGGGAAGGAATTTGGAGCGTCTTCGCCCGCCATGGAAACACAAATCCAGATGAGAATATTTGTGTTTGAACAACATTATTTATATATAATGTACGTTTCACTCTCATTGTCCATTCACACTTTGCCTTGCAGAGCAGATTTAGATTGTTATTAAGGATCCCCATTAGCTGGTTGCCACAACAACCCACTAGTCTTCCTGGGGTCCACAAACTCAATATAATTACAAGTAAAAGCATGTAATTATAACTACACAACACAGACAAAAATAAAAGCATCAATAAGAAAACAAGCAAACAATTCACAGTCACTCTCATTGTCCATTCACACTTTGCCTCGCAGAGCAGACAGCTTCTCCGAGATGTTGTCCAGAAATCACAAAAATCCGCTCGGTTAAATTGTGCTCATGTTTTTTTTTTGGTCCAGAAGTAGACAGCGGGCGAGCGTAGGAATCCTGCCGACGTAGCCAGCGAGGGCGATAACGCGCAGATAAACTAGCAGTGAACATGATGACGCTCGGGTTGGCTGCTAATCACGAGCGTGACCCTGACCTAGACTGGCAGAGCATGTCTGTTCATTACCAGACCCTCAGGGCGCTGGAACGAGACGTGGGGCACACACACACACACACACACACACACACACACACACACACACACACACACACTAACACAAGCGGCTGTAATTTCCTGGAGGTACTAATTCATTTGACTTTGTGTAGCGACATGAACTCAACACACTTTCCTCTTCCCTTATCTGCTCGCTTGCTCTTTGCGATCACTCGCCATCCTTCAGTAATAAGTTGGCCATTTAATAAACGCCACCATGGAAGAAATAACGCTGCACAGAAGATAAGCTGCTGGCAGTCGGCCATGTTTAGCCCATCTGCTGGCGAGTTGTGGTCCGCCTCAACGTGCTAACATGATGATGCATGTTAGCACAACTGTGCTACACACCTTGTCAAGTGGCTTTTTAATAGCAACCATTTCTAGGGCTGCACCAAAATATTAATTCACTATATATATATATATATATGTATATATATATATATATATATATATATATATATACATAATTTATATATTACAATTAATTAAAATTAATATTAGATTATTTAATAAAGCATATTTGCTTTGATTGTTCAAAATCCTGTGTTTGTTTTAATTAATACAATCAATTAAAATCACAATTATTTTTGTGTTATTTAAAAAAGTATATTTTGTTGGATTGTTTTAAATCCTGTGGAGGTTTTTTGAGATACGTGTTTGAAAAACTAAATAAAAAATTATTATTTTTAGGAAATTCATGAAATCCCAAGTGGATTTATTGTTATTAAAAAAAAAGATGTCTTTAAACATTGAAACTTTTTCCACAGCTTTTTGAAAATGCTGCCGGATTATAATTAATTAATGATTATATATATATATATATATATATATATATATATATATATATATATATATATATATATATATATATATATATATATATATATATATATGTATATTTTATATATATTATATATACAAAATGCAATTTATTTGTGGATTATTACAACCAAGTAAAATTAATATTAGAATATTTAATCAAGCACTGCAATTTTTCCTGCAACTTTTTAAATACGCTGCTGGATTATAATAAACTAATAATTATTTAAGAAAAAAAAAAAATATTTATATATATATATATGTATATATATATATATATATATATATATATATATATATATATATATATATATATATATATATATATATATATATATATGTATATATATATATAATTACTTTTTTAAATTATTCCAATCAATTAAAATAATATTAAATTATTTAATAAAGCATATTTTCTTTGATTGTTCGGAATCCTGTGTTTGTTTTTAAAACATTTTTTATTACGATTTAAAAAAAATACAATGATTACAAATTCATAAAATCCCAAGTGGATGTATAATAAATTATTTGGGGAAAATTTTTAATACGATTTTAAAAAAAATACAATGATTACAAATTCATAAAATCCCAAGTGGATGTATAATAAATTATTTGGGGAAAAAACGACAAAAAAAAGTAATTATATATATATACATATAATTGTTTAATTATTACAATCAATTAAAATCAAAATACATTTTTGGTTGTTTGAAAAAGCATATTTTGTTGGATTGTTTTAAATCCTGTGGGGTTTTTTTTTAGATACGGTTTAAAAAAACCAAAAAAAACAATGATTAGAAATTCATAAAATCCCAAGCGAATTTATTTTGTCATGAAAACAAAAAGCTGTCTCTAAACTAAAACTTTTTCCACAACTTTCTGAAAACGTTGCAGGGAAATGATGCATTTTAGGCCACGATAACAACAATAGAAGCCTTCCTTGAAACTAACTTCCTGATGTTTACTATTCTTCTTACTTCCTGTGCGGCTGACAAGAAGATGCAGGCTTGCAAAGAATTGAAATCAATGATTTTCTTTTACGCACGTGAATATAATGCTCATGAAAACATACATAAATGTCACCGTGTAAGATCAGCTGTGCAGTATTTCCCCAAGGGCGTGTCCACCATAACTCTCCACATGTTGTATGTGTGTGTGTGTGTGTGTGTGCAGGAGAGAGAAATATGGCCGTCATAAATCAGGGCCAGCGAGTGTAATTGGTCATAAGCACACATCTCTGCTACTGTACTCATAAATCTCTCACACACTCAGCATAAACACGTCTGACCAAGTGAAAGCAGGACTTTCATTATTAACTGATAATAACACACTTGTTACACAAATTTGCACATTTTCTTTCATTATTAACTGATAACACATTTGTTATATATATATATATATACATATATATATATATATATATCAGTGAGGTGCGGTGAGGTTGATGGCTGGTGAGGCACTGACTTCATCACAGTCAGATTTACAAACATATGAACCCTAAAGAGTATCTTATTCACCATTTGATTGGCAGCAGTTAACGGGTTATGTTTAAAAGCTCATACCAGCATTCTTCCCTGCTTGGCACTCAGCATCAAGGCTTGGAATTGGGGGTTAAATCACCAAAAATTATTCCCGGGCGCGGCCACCGCTGCTGCCCACTGCTCCCCTCACCTCCCAGGGGGTGATCGAGGGTGATGGGTCAAATGCAGAGAATAATTTCGCCACACCTAGTGTGTGTGTGTGACAATCATTGGTACTTTAACTTTAACTTAACTAGCACAATTTACCAAGCAGATTTTTGTGATTTCTGGACAACATCTTGGAGAAGCTGTCTGCTCTGCGAGGCAAGGTGTGAATGGACAATGAGCGCGAATCGCACATTATATATAAATAGTGTTGTTTAAACACAAATATTCTCATCTGGATTTGTGTTTGGAGAGACTCTTCAGGTTTATGTACACACGCCGCTGCTGCCCACTGCTCCCCTCACCTCCCAGAGGGTGATCAAGGGGATGGGTCAAATGCAGACGACAAATTTCACCACACCTCGTGTGTGTGTGACAATCATTGGTACTTTAACTTAACTTTAACTTTACACATACAAACTGTAGCACACAAAAAAGCACATTTAATAAAAAAAAAACGTTATTATGGTCTTACCTTTACTTATAAATGAAGTCCATTCGCCGCTGTTGTGCTGGATTAATGCACCCCCTGATGGGTGTGTTATATCAACTAAAGCCCTCACTTAAACTTTCCACGTGCAAGATTGAATCTATTTAAAAAAGTGTAACCGAGGGTTTATAAATGTCGCCTATACTGTATGAAACTACAAAATAACAAACACGGAGGCTCCAGTTTACACGAGGACCACTTTATTTACCTTCTTTCAAAAACCTCCGCTCCACTACAACATGTCATCACTTCCGCTCTTGGCGCCTTCAAAATAAGAGCTCAAGGCATATACTGTATAACAGCGCATAACAGGAACTTAACATCACAAAGAGGAAAGCCCATAAAAAATAGGTTACAAAAGTTATTTAATAAGAAGCCAAAAAGTGCAAAAACAATAATGTTCGTGTTGGAGGAGTTGTGAATTAGGTACACCTGCAGTCTGCAGGTGTACCTAATGTTGTGGCCCTGCAGTCATTCACAACTCCTCCAACACGAACATTATTGTTTTTGCACTTTTTGGCTTCTTAGGAAATAACTTTTTTAAATAGATTCAATCTTGCACGTGGAAAGTTTAAGTGTGGGCTTTAGTTGATATAACAATTCTACGGCGGGGGTGCAGGAGGCGAGCCTCAGCTAGTGCGTCTTTTGCAGCCGTTTTATGATTGCTCAGCACAAGAAATACTTTACACACATACAGTTGTTGACAAAATACACTGTACATTATATACCTCAGCTAACTAAACTATGGAAATGCATAATATAATTCATATAGCAATACGGTCTCACTGCACAGCAGGCCAGCAGTTAGCCGAGTCCGGAATCCATGTTGAGGCACTGAGTGACGTGCCTCAACTGGCTGCTGTTCACCGCACCGTCTCTTCTCAGTATTTGAACGGCAAATGTGAAAATTCAGCGATTTTGAATAAAAAATAATGTAAAACTGGTGAAGTTAAATGGAAAATAACTTTATAGTATAATCACTGGATACATAGTACAATTTAATTAATTTTTTTTCTTTCCGTGATGGCAGGCCTCTAGTGACTGCACGTCACTGGTATATACATATATATATATATACACATATATATATATATATGCTGCCTGCTAAAAGTTGGCGAGCATGCTAACTGAATACATATATACATATATGTATATACATGTATATGTACTTACATACATGTATAAATATAGATAGATACGTATAAATATATACATATCAATAAGAAGCATGCAGAGCCACTCCTGACTAAATTGTGGCCCTCAGCAGAACTTTATTTGGAAAAAACTCCATCACAACATTTTTCACACGTTTTTTTAATTTTGCATGTTTTAGACTACAACAAAATCAAGGGAAATAAATGGTTAAAACATTTTTTTTTGTGCCAAATAAGATTTAAGCGGATTAAAATAAATCTTCCTGCCACCGCTCCCAGTGGGGATGCAACCTGACCACATGTCTTACCACACCAGCCATTAAAGCTGCAGCAACCATGGAGAGGCTATTATATTGTTACCAGTGATGGAGCAGGAAGGGGCTAGGAACAATTTCATCACTGATAGTTGACCTCCTTCAAAGAAACATGTCCAATGAGTAATGTTTGTGTTAAAAAGCTTATTTTCTTCCTGATGTAAGTGTAAATATTCATGATGCCTCCTCAGTGCGGGTGCAGTCGTATGGTTTCCACCACTCAGCAAACTGCAGGACTTTCTTCCTCTGATCGTCAAAGTTCTCCCGTATCGACTTCCTCCAGCGCCTCGGCTCCAAGTCCATCATCCCTCCGACCACTTCCTGTGCGGAGGAAGCAGGTCCGTGTTAGCCAAGCAGACATTTATTAGTGGAGGACTGATATTTTGCAGTAAAAGTGATTTCAACATGAATATTATTACACTTCATGTCGGTGTTATAAACATTATTCTAGAGGAGGAAAGGTGGAACATCATGTTTTATGTGGCCACAAAAAACCTCAATGGACTTCACAAACTTTTATTAGGAGGAGCGTCCACATTTGGATTTAAAAATATACAACATGTGGGGAAATTGGTAACAAAAAAATATATCTTTATATTTATCTTCATCACAATAACTCACCTTCAATTTTATAACTGTTATGAAGATGGCTGACATCATTTCTTACTCCATGTTACACAAAGTATGAGAATGTGTGAGCTGCTGCCTCACCTTCTTTACTTATATAATAAGTAAAGTAAGTCATAATAGTAAGTCGTAATAGTAGGTCATAATAGTAAGTCATGATAGTAATAGTAGGTCATAATAGTAAGTCATGATAGTAATAGTAGGTCATAATAGTAATAGTAAGTCATAATAGTAATAGTAAGTCATGATAGTAATAGTAGGTCATAATAGTAATAGTAAGTCATAATAGTAATAGTAAGTCATAATAGTAATAGTAAGTCATAATAGTAAGTCATGATAGTAATAGTAAGTCATAATAGTAAGTCATAATAGTAATAGTAAGTCATTATAGTAATAGTAAGTCATAATAGTAATAGTAAGTCATGATAGTAATAGTAAGTCATAATAGTAATAGTAAGTCATTATAGTAATAGTAAGTCATAATAGTAATAGTAAGTCATAATAGTAAGTCATGATAGTAATAGTAAGTCATGATAGTAATAGTAAGTCATGATAGTAATAGTAAGTCATAATAGTAATAGTAAGTCATAATAGTAGTAGTAAGTCATAATAGTAAGTCATGATAGTAATAGTAAGTCATAATAGTAATAGTAAGTCATGATAGTAATAGTAAGTCATAATAGTAAGTCATGATAGTAATAGTAAGTCATAATAGTAATAGTAAGTCATGATAGTAATAGTAGGTCATAATAGTAAGTCATAATAGTAATAGTAAGTCATAATAGTAATAGTAAGTCATAATAGTAAGTCATGATAGTAATAGTAGGTCATAATAGTAAGTCATGATAGTAATAGTAAGTCATGATAGTAAGTCATGATAGTAATAGTAGGTCATAATAGTAAGTCATGATAGTAATAGTAAGTCATAATAGTAATAGTAAGTCATAATAGTAATAGTAAGTCATGATAGTAATAGTAGGTCATAATAGTAAGTCATAATAGTAATAGTAAGTCATAATAGTAAGTCATGATAGTAATAGTAGGTCATAATAGTAAGTCATAATAGTAATAGTAAGTCATAATAGTAAGTCATGATAGTAATAGTAGGTCATAATAGTAAGTCATAATAGTAATAGTAAGTCATAATAGTAATAGTAAGTCATGATAGTAATAGTAGGTCATAATAGTAATAGTAAGTCATAATAGTAATAGTAAGTCATAATAATAAGTCATAATAGTAATAGTAAGTCATAATAATAAGTCATGATAGTAATAGTAGGTCATAATAGTAATAGTAAGTCATAATAGTAATAGTAAGTCATAATAGTAAGTCATGATAGTAATAGTAGGTCATAATAGTAAGTCATGATAGTAATAGTAAGTCATGATAGTAAGTCATGATAGTAATAGTAGGTCATAATAGTAAGTCATGATAGTAATAGTAAGTCATAATAGTAATAGTAAGTCATAATAGTAATAGTAAGTCATGATAGTAATAGTAGGTCATAATAGTAAGTCATAATAGTAATAGTAAGTCATAATAGTAAGTCATGATAGTAATAGTAGGTCATAATAGTAAGTCATAATAGTAATAGTAAGTCATAATAGTAAGTCATGATAGTAATAGTAGGTCATAATAGTAAGTCATAATAGTAATAGTAAGTCATAATAGTAATAGTAAGTCATGATAGTAATAGTAGGTCATAATAGTAATAGTAAGTCATAATAGTAATAGTAAGTCATAATAATAAGTCATAATAGTAATAGTAAGTCATAATAATAAGTCATGATAGTAATAGTAGGTCATAATAGTAATAGTAAGTCATAATAGTAAGTCATGATAGTAATAGTAGGTCATAAATAGTAAGTCATAATAGTAAGTCATAATAGTAATAGTAAGTCATAATAGTAAGTCATGATAGTAATAGTAGGTCATAATAGTAAGTCATAATTGTAATAGTAAGTCATAATAGTAAGTCATAGTAATAGTAAGTCATGATAGTAATAGTAGGTCATAATAGTAATAGTAAGTCATAATAGTAATAGTAAGTCATAATAGTAAGTCATGATAGTAATAGTAGGTCATAATAGTAATAGTAAGTCATGATAGTAATAGTAAGTCATGATAGTAATAGTAAGTCATAATAGTAATAGTAAGTCATAATAGTAATAGTAAGTCATAATAGTAATAGTAAGTCATGATAGTAATAGTAAGTCATGATAGTAATAGTAAGTCATAATTGTAATAGTAAGTCATAATAGTAAGTCATAGTAATAGTAAGTCATGATAGAAATAGTAAGTCATAATAGTAAGTCATAGTAATAGTAAGTCATGATAGTAATAGTAAGTCATAATAGTAAGTCATGATAGTAATAGTAGGTCATAATAGTAATAGTAAGTCATAATAGTAATAGTAGGTCATAATAGTAAGTCATGATAGTAATAGTAGGTCATAATAGTAACTCATAATAGTAATAGTAAGTCATAATAGTAAGTCATGATAGTAATAGTAGGTCATAATAGTAATAGTAAGTCATAATAGTAATAGTAAGTCATAATAGTAATAGTAAGTCATAATAGTAAGTTATGATAGTAATAGTAAGTCATGATAGTAATAGTAAGTCATAATAGTAATAGTAAGTCATGATAGTAATAGTAGGTCATAATAGTAATAGTAAGTCATGATAGTAATAGTAAGTCATAATAGTAATAGTAAGTCATGATAGTAATAGTAGGTCATAATAGTAATAGTAAGTCATAATAGTAATAGTAAGTCATAATAGTAATAGTAAGTCATGATAGTAATAGTAAGTCATGATAGTAATAGTAAGTCATAATAGTAATAGTAAGTCATAATAGTAATAGTAAGTCATGATAGTAATAGTAAGTCATGATAGTAATAGTAGGTCATAATAGTAAGTCGTAATAGTAATAGTAAGTCATAATAGTAATAGTAAGTCATAATAGTAAGTCATAATAGTAATAGTAGGTCATAATAGTAAGTCGTAATAGTAATAGTAAGTCATAATTCATATACATACATACATACAAAAGGAACTGACCTTGCCAAAATAATGCGGGAACTTTTGTTGGTTCTCAATGACATGAGCGAATCCTCCCTGGAGTCCAAAGTCCACAGCGAAGTAGGGCAGTCCTCGGGGAAGCTGCAGCACAAACATTAGTCAGTGAAGAGGACAGGGAAGTAAAAAGACAAAGCAGAGAAATGATGAGGTGACACTTACAGCTCTGCGGACGTCCTTACAAGAAAGGTCAACCACCTTTTTGTTCATGGCCCATTCCTCATCACACTCCATCATGGCTTTCTGTGGGACACCATCACTATCATCACTATCATCACTATCATCACCATCACCATCTCCATATAATGTAGTCATTGTGTAAGGAATATTTGCCAACACAGCTGTGTGTGTGCTAACCCTAACCCTAACCAGGCTTGTCTCCAAACCAATATTTTAGCACCTTTTAGCACATTTTGATACTTTTCTAAATAAAAAAATGTCATTATTGGCTTTATTTGAACAACAAATGTTAGTGTACATGAAACATATGTTTATTATTGTAGTTTAGTCCTTACATAAAATGTTGAACATACTAGACAACTTGTCTTTTAGTAGTAAGTAAACAAACAAAGACTCCTAATTAGTCTGCAGTAACATATTGTGTCATTTATACACCTATTATTTTCTACACATTATTAAGGACAAACTGTAAAAATGGATTATTAATCTACTTGTTCATTTACTGTTAATATCTGCTTATTTTCTCTTTCAACATGTTCTATCTACACTTCTGTTCAAATGTAATAATCACTTATTCTTCTCTTCTTTGATCCCTGCTTGGCACTCAGCATCAAGGGTTGGAATTGGGGGTTAAATCGCCAAAAATTATTCCCGGGCGCGGCCACCGCTGCTGCTCACTGCTCCCCTCACCTCCCAGGGGGTGATAAAGGGTGATGAGTCAAATGCAGAGAATAATTTCGCCACACCTCGTGTGTGTGTGTGTGTGACAATCATTGCTACTTTAACTTTACATTAGCTTTGGATGATACCACACATTTAGGTATGGATCCGATACCAAGTAGTTACAGGATCATACATTGGTCATATTCAAAGTCCTCATGTGAGACATATTTCCTGACTTTATAAACATAATGTGAATTTTAAAAAGGAAAAAGGATTTTGTGACAAAAAAATATCGATGTTATCATAGTAGAATCGACTACATACGCTCCTGTACTTGGTATCATTACAGTGGATGTCAGGTGTAGATCCACCCATGGCATTTGTTTACATTGTGACGCTGGTGAGCTATTGTATCCTCCCACGGTGTGTAGTGAAGCGTGTTTAGCTATTCCTCGTCCTCCAGTGATAATGGTACTTGGAAGAAACTTACTTTATTTGTCGCCACGGAGGCTAGGATTAGTGATTTAGAAGTAGCCATGTCTTAAAGTGTATCAGTGTTATAACTTCACCTTTATCTTTACTTTTTAGTCCATTCTCCCTTTTCTGTCTCCACACTGTGTCTGCTTGTAAGTACTCTGTGTGTGTGTGCGCTGCCCAACATGCTCCTCTGCTGGTAAAACCAGCAATGTGACGACAACGCGCCGTCATGCCCGTTAAAAAATAATGGGGAAGCGGTACTTTTCCAACTGTGTTGGATTGATTAGTACCGCGATGCTATACTAGTACCGGTATAGCATACAACCCTGGTATAAACAAGACAAAATAACACGTACCTTAAAGTATATTGGTGCCATGTCCCCCAGTTCCCGTGGGAGTGGGATACACTCCAGCACCATGTGTTGTCTCCTGCGTGGGTTCAGGTGTGTTTCCATGAACACGCAGTCCATGTCCTGGGACTCGAACATGCGCACCAAGCTGCGGCGGAACAGCTGCGCGACACAAAAAGCAAGGCGATGGGCGTGACTGACGGGTGACTTGACGGGTGTCAGAAAGGGGGCGTGGCTCACCTGCACTTCTGACCAGACGTCTTCGTCCAGGCTGGTGGCGGCACAGTGGTGCTGCAGGGGGGAGACCACACAGTGGCCCTCCGTCATGGACACACCTGCAGGCAGACTCAGGTAGGCCTGCACACACCATTTTCACTACAAATATTAGTCCTCTTAGTCTTGATTTCAATGCTTTATATCTAACCTAATTACAGTTTAACACGGGGGAGTCTGGACAAATGAAAAGCATGTAAAGTAACTACATGGATATGTAATTAATATAATTGGATGTCATTTTTGTCAGCGAAGGCCTGGGCTGATGACAAATTGTGCGTGACCATATATTGACCTCCCAATTATTGCCCATAAACGATATTATTGCCGTTATTTTTATGAGACCAAATGAAGCACTCATGTAATGTTAATACATAATAATAATAATAATAATGCATGAATAGCCTTTCAAATGCAATTAACTTGTATTTCTCCTGTTTTTTAACATTCTAATTGGAATGAAAACGTTGGAAATCTGCAACTTAAATAAAACCAAATAAAATATATTTTGTCTGTTAGCAGAGTTTTGCACTTGAAAAAAATTACAACTAAAATTTTTTTAAATCTTTAAGTTAAATAAGAATTAAAAAAAAAATATATATATATATATATATTTTGTCTGTTAGCAAACCTTTGCACTTGAAGAATGACAACCAAAAACGTTTAAAATCTCCAAAGAAATAATTTTTTTAAATAAAAATAAAATATATTTTGTCTGTTAGCCAAGTTTTGCACTTGAAAAAAATTACAACCAAAAATGTTTGAAATCTTCAATGAAATAAATTTTTTTTAATAAAAATAAAATATATTGTGTCTGTTAGCAAACTTTTGCACTTGAAGAAAAATGACAACTAAAAAGGTTTAAAATCGCCAATGAAATATTTTTTTTTAATAAAAATTAAATATATTTGGTCTGTTAGCAAAATGTTGCACTTGAAAAAAATTACAACCAAAAATGTTTAAAATCTTCAAGTTAAATAAAAAAAGTTTTTTTTATAAAAATGGAATATACTTTGTCTGTTAGCAAACGTTTGCACTTGAAGAAAAATGACAACCAAAAATGTTTAAAATCTTCAAGTTAAATAAAAATGTTTTTATAAAAATTAAATATATTTTGTCCGTTAGCAAACTTTTATATTTGAAGACAAATGACAACCAAAAACGTTTAAAATCTCCAAAGAAATAACAATTTTTTTATAAACATTTAATATATTTTGTCTTTTAGCAAAGTTTTGCACTTGAAAAAAATTACAACCAAAATGTTTTTAAATCTTCCAAGTTAAATAAAAAATGTATTTTTTATAAAAATGTAATATATTTTGTCTGTTAGCAAACTTTTGCACTTGAAAAAAATTACAACCAAAAATGTTTGAAATCTCCAATTAATTTTTTTTTTTTAATAAAAATCAAATATATTTAGTCTGTTTGCAAAATGTTGCACTTGAAAAAAATTACAACCAAAAATGTTTAAAATCTTCAAGTTAAATTAAAAAAATTTTTGTATAAAAATAAAATGACAAAAAAAATGACAACCAAAAATTTTTACAATCTTCAAGTTAAATAAAAAAATTATTTTTTATAAAAATGTAATATATTTTGTCTGTTGGCAAACTTTTGCACTTGAAGAAAAATGACAACCAAAAAATGTTTAAAATCTTCAAGTTATATTAAAAAACATTTTTTATAAAAAATAAAATGACAACCAAAAACGTTTAAAATCTCCAAAGAAATAAAATTTTTTTTTTTATAAACATTTAATATATTTTGTCTTTTAGCAAAGTTTTGCACTTGAAAAAAATTACAACCAACATTTTTTAAAATCTTCAAGTTAAATAAAAAAATGTAATATATTTTGTCTGTTAGCAAACTTTTGCACTTGAAGAAAAATGACAACCAAAAATGTTTAAAATCTTCAAGTTAAATTACATTTTTTTTAATAAAAATAAAATATATTTTGTCTGTTAGCAAACTTTTATATTTGAAGAAAAATGACAACCAAAAACGTTTAAAATCTCCAAAGAAATAACAATTTTTTATATAAACATTTAATATATTTTGTCTTTTAGCAAAGTTTTGTACTTGAAGAAGAATGACAACCAAAAACGTTTAAAATCTCCAAAGAAATAATTTTTTTAAATAAAAATAAAATATATTTGGTCTGTTAGCAAAATTTTGCACTTGAAAAAAATGACAACCAAAATCGTTTAAAATCTCCAATGAAAAATTATTTTTTTAATAAAAATAAAATATATTTTGTCTGTTAGCCAAGTTTTGCACTTGAAAAAAATTACAACCAAAAATGTTTGAAATCTTCAATGAAATACATTTTTTTTTTATAAAAATAAAATATATTTTGTTTGTTAGCAAACTTTTGCACTTGAAGAAAAATGACAACCAAAAAGGTTTAAAATCTCCAATGAAATAATTTTTTTTAATAAAAATTAAATATATTTGGTCTGCTAGCAAAATGTTGCACTTGAAAAAAATTACAACCAAAAATGTTTAAAATCTTCAAGTTAAATTTAAAAAAAATGTTTATAAAAATAAAATGACAACCAAAAACGTTTAAAATCTCCAAAGAAATAAAAACATTTTTTATAAACATTTAATATATTTTGTCTTTTAGCAAAGTTTTGCACTTGAAAAAAATTACAACCAAAATTTTTTTAAATCTTCAAGTTAAATAAAAAATGTATTTTTTATAAAAATGTAATATACATTTTTTTTATAAAAATGTAATATATTTTGTCTGTTAGCAAACTTTTGCACTTGAAGAAGATTGACAACCAAAAACATTTAAAATCTCCAAAGAAATATTTTTTAAAAATAAAAATAAAATATATTTTGTCTGTTAGCAAAATTTTGCACTTGAAAAAAATTACAACCAAAAACGTTTAAAATCTTCAAAGAAATAATTTTTTTAAATAAAATTTTTATATATATTGTCTGTTAGCAAACTTTTGCACTTGAAGAAAAATTACAACCAAAAAGGTTTAAAATCTGCAATGAAATAATTTTTTTTAATAAAAATAAAATATATTTGGTCTGTTAGCAAAATTTTGCACTTGAAAAAAATGACAACCAAAAACGTTTAAAATCTCCAAAGAAATAATTTTTTTAAATAAAAATGTTATATATTTTGTCTGTTAGCAAACGTTTGCACTTGAAAAAAATGACAACCAAAAATGTTTGAAATCTCCAATGAAATTTTTTTTTTTTATATAAAAATCAAATATATTTAGTCTGTTTGCAAAATGTTGCACTTGAAAAAAATTACAACCAAAAATGTTTAAAATCTTCAAGGGCTTTATGGGTGCATAGTGTTATCCACTTGCCGTATAAAGCATAAAAAAAGAAAAACCTTTGTTTTTGTCTTACAAAAGGGTTGTGAATGATAAGAAAACGTGCAATTCCCCTTGAAGAAGATATGAAATTGGGGGTTAAATCACCAAAAATAATTCCCGGGTGTGGCCACCGCTGCTGCTCACTGCTCCCCTCACCTCCAAGGGGGTGATCAAGGGTGATGGGTCAAATGCAGAGAATAATTTAGCCACACCTAGTGTGTGTGTGTGTGTGTGACTACTTTAACTTGAACTTAACAATAAAAGTGCAGAAATGTAAGCAGTGAACTTAGTGTGGTCTTTAAAGTGCCAAGTCAGCTTCACTGTGCAGCAACATGGTGATGCTTGATAAAGGAGAGAAAAGACGGCGGACTACCTTGCTGCCGATGGCTATCAGGAGGTGTTTCTGCAGCTCCTGGCTGTCGAAACACTGAGGACATTTCTCCATGGTGCTCGCCAGCCTCCTGCTCTCCTCCGCCGCTCTGCTCCTCATCCTCTCATCCTCCCTGCCCTCGCCCTCCTTCCTCGCCGCGCCCGACACAAACATGTCGTCCAAGGTGTAGTTGTCACCGTCCGTCTTCCCCATCATCTGGAGAGTGCAATATAACAATGCTTGTTATTAATATTTCATCTATCAATAGGG
Organism: Nerophis lumbriciformis; assembly: GCF_033978685.3. Lineage (NCBI taxonomy): Eukaryota > Metazoa > Chordata > Actinopteri > Syngnathiformes > Syngnathidae > Nerophis > Nerophis lumbriciformis. The sequence goes on along the minus strand of NC_084577.2, from coordinate 27,267,865 downwards.
ACAGTTACTACCTCTTGTATAAATGATATATACATATTTAGCTAGTATGTGTGTTTGGATCCCTTCTTTTCAGGATCACTAATACCAAAAGTCACAATGTCTGATATAGAGTTCTAAAAAAGTTATGACAGACCATCTAAAACAAAACGAATTGGAATTTTACACTTGCACTAAAATGCATTTTGGACTTGAAAAAAAATGTAAACCAAAAACGTTTAAAATATCCAAGTTACATAAAATAAAAAAAATATATACATTTTTTTAATATATTTTATCTGTTAGCAAAATTTTGCAGTTGAAAAAAAATTACAACCAAAAAAAATTCACACCTCCAAGTTAAATAAAACAAAAACAAAATATTTGTTATAAAATGTATTTTGTCTGTTAGCAACATTTTGCACTTGAAAAAAAATTACAACCAAAAAAGGTTTTAAATCTTCAAGTTAAATTAAATTAAAAAAATCATAATAATAAAATAAAATGTATTTTGTCTGTTAGCAAAATTTTGCACTTGAAAAAAAAATGACAACCAAAAATGTTTATAATTTTCAAGTTAAATAATAAAAAATAAATAAAATGTATTTTGTGTTGTAGCAAAATTTTGCACCTGAAAAAAATGACAACCACATTTTTTTTTTTAAATCTTCAAGTTAAATAAAACAAAAACAAAAACATACAAATAAAACGTATTTTGCACTTGAATAAAAATTGTCAACCAAAAAAAACGTTTAAAATCTCCAAGTTAAATAATACAAAAAATATATATACAAAAATTTAAGATATTTTGTCTGTTTGTCTTTTTTTTTTTTACAACAAAACACATTTAACATCTCCAAGTTCAATAAAACAAAAACAAATTTCTCTCTTAGGGCAGAGCTGGGAAAACATTTTGACTCGGGGGCCAACATTGAGAGAAAAAATGTGTCTGGGGGGGCCAATATGTATGATTGTATAAATGATATATACACATTTAGCTAGTATGTGTGTTTGGATCCCTTCTTTTCAGGATCACTAATACCAAAAGTCACAATGTCCGATAGAGTTCTAAAAAAGTGATGACAGACCATCTAAAACAAAACGAAATGGAATTTTACACTTTTTTACTGAATGGCACACCCAAAATGTACATTAAAATAAAGAAAGTGGGATTTACAATATGAAGTATGAACAATAAAACACTGAATATTAACAACATATGAGCATCGCTCCTCTTTTACGTGGGATTTACAGTGTTAACTATGAACAATAAAACACTGAATATTAACATATGAGCATCGCTTCTCTTTTACATGGGATTTACAATATGAACTATGAACAATAAAACACTGAATATTAACATATGAGCATCGCTCCTCTTTTACGTGGGATTTACAGTATTGGCTATGAACAATAAAACACTGAATATTAACAACTTATGAACGTTGCTCCTCTTTTACGTGGGATCTACAGTATTAACTATGAACAATAAAACACTGAATATTAACATATGAGCATCGCTCCTCTTTTACGTGGGATTTACAATATTAATAACTAAGAACAATAAAACACTGAATATTAACAACACATGAGCATGACGTGGGATTTACAATATGAACTATGAACAATAAAACACTGAATATTAACAACATATGAGCATCGCTCCTCTTTTACGTGGGATTTACAATATGAACTATGAACAATAAAACACTGAATATTAACAACTTATGAACGTCGCTCCTCTTTTACGTGGGATTTACAATATTAACTATGAACAATAAAACACTGAATATTAACAACATATGAACATCGCTCCTCTTTTACTTCTCAAACCAGCTCCTCGATTGTTGTGTATCTTTTACAAACAAGCAAAACACAACAAAAATGTAAAAAAACAGCAAAATATGAATGCAAAGTTTAAAAAACACCTACAATATGATATATTATCACTTTTACGCAGAACTTTGTTGTAAAAATCTGCTTCCGCATCTGTTTCTGACACACGCGTTTCATGCTGGCTGCTCTGAAAACTAACCCCGCCCACTCAGAGCTGCTGTGACGTAGATTACCGTAATAACTCCTATAACACTCAAAAGTGCAGATTTCAACCACTGAAATACTTTCTGTAGTTCAAGACTTACGGTCATTTAACAACAGCACTGCACATCACTAAGTTTAAAATCTTCAAGTTAAATAAAACAAAAACAAAAAAATACAAATCTAAATGTATTTTGTCTGTTAACAAAATGTTGCACTTGAAAAAGAATTACAACCAAAAATGTCTAAAACCTTCAAGTTAAATAAAACTAAACAAAAATACAAATAACATGTAATTTGTCTGTTAGCAAACTTTTGCACTTGAAAAAAAAATGACAACCAAAAACTTTTAAAATCTCCAAGTTAAATAAAACCAAAACAAATTATAAAAATATAAAATATATTTTGTTTGTCAGCAAAATTTAGCACTTGAAAAAAAATTACAATCAAAAATGTTTATAATCTTCAAGTTAAATAAAATAAATAAAAATAATACGTAATTTGTCTGTTAGCAAACTTTTGCACGTGAAAAAAAAATGACAACCAAAAACTTTTAAAATCTCCAAGTTAAATAAAACAAAAACTAATTATAAAAATATATTTTGTCTGTCAGCAAAATTTTGCACTTGAAAAATAATTACAACCAAAAATGTCTATAATCTTCAAGTTAAATAAAAAATAAATAAATAAAATGTATTTTGTCTGGTAGCAAAATTTTGCACTTGAAAAAAAAACGACAACCAAAATTTGTTTTAAATATTCAAGTTAAATAAAGCAAAAAAATACAAATAAAATGCATTTTGCACTTGAAAAAAAATGTAAACCAAAAACGTTTAAAATATTCAAGTTACATAAAATAAAAAATATATATACATTTTTTTTAATATATTTATCTGTTAGCAAAATTTTGCAGTTGAAAAAAAAATTACAACCAAAAACATTTCAAATCTCCAAGTTAAATAAAACAAAAACAAAACATTTGTTATAAAATGTATTTTGTCTGTTAGCAAAATTTTGCACTTAAAAAAAAATTACAACCAAAATTTTTTAAAATCTTCAAGTTAAATTAAATTAAAAAATCATAATAATAAAATAAAATGTATTTTGTCTGTTAGCAAAATTTTGCACCTGAAAGAAATGACAACCAAAATCTTTTTAAATCTTCAAGTTAAATAAAACAAAAACATACAAATAAAATGTATTTTGCACTTGAATAAAAATTGTCAACCAAAAAAAAGTTTAAAATCTCCAAGTTAAATCATACAAAAAATATATATTAAAAAATTAAAGATATTTTGTCTGTTAGCAAAATTCTGCAGTTGACATTTTTTTTTACAACAAAACACATTTAACATCTCCAAGTTCAATAAAACAAAAACACATTTCTAAAATGTATTTTGTCTGTTAGCAAAATTTTGCACTTGAAAAATAAATGTCAATCAAAAACATTTAAAATCTCCAAGTTAAATAAAACAAAAACAAATTTATAAAATGTATTTTGTCTGTTAGCAAAATTTTGCATTTGAAAAAAATTACAACCAAAAATGTCTAAAACCTTCAAGTTAAATAAAACTAAACAAAAATACAAATAACATGTAATTTGTCTGTTAGCAATCTTTTGCACTTGAAAAAAAATGACAACCAAAAACTTTTAAAATCTCCAAGTTAAATAAAACAAAAAATATATATAAAAAAATTAAAGATATTTTGTCTGTTAGCAAAATTTTGCAGTTGAAATTTTTTTTACAACAAAACACATTTAACATCTCCAAGTTAAATAAAACAAAAAAAAAACTAATAAAATGTATTTTGCACTTAAAAAATAAATGTCAATCAAAAACATTTAAAATCTCCAAGTTAAATAAAACAAAAACAAATTTATAAAATGTATTTTGTCTGTTACCAAAATTTTGCATTTGAAAAAAAATTACAACCAAAAATGTTTAAAATCTTTAAGTTAAATAAATTTAAAAAATCATAATAATAAAATAAAATGTATTTGGTCTGTTAGCAAAATTTTGCGCTTGAAAAAACCCCACAACCAAAATCAATCAAAAATCTTAAGGGGGTGGGGGGGTCAAATATACACAACCATAACAATATATAAAATAGCTAAATAAAGTATTGACACTTCAAGGAAGACTTGTACATGTCTTCACTGACAATCAAGTCAAAGAAAAGTGCAAAGTTACAATATAAACACTACAGTGTTAGCAGCTCTTATGCAAAACTAAATGAAGTTTGTCAGATTCCGAGTGAGGAACATGTAAACATGACAGCACTTTTAGAAAATGCTACTTTTAGAACAGTATTATTTAGCAGCATGTCTTTGCCGATGTATTCAACCACACTTTCTGTGAGCGCACACCATTTTGTTTACATTGACCTGGCTTGTTCACCAAATGCCAACCAAGTAAGTGCAGACTGACGGTTGGTTGTGTCGATACGCTCATCTTGTTTCTAAGCTTTGAACTGAAATATTCCCACATTGGTGCGCTGGCATTTGGTTTTGTCATCATTTTGTCCATGTTAGCTGCTACATGCTAACTAGTTGCACTGTGTAACGACTTGGTATTGCATTGATACCAACATTTGTAGTATTAGCCAAAACTAATGTAAAGTATCAAAGAAGACAAGAATAAGTGATTGTTTTCATTTGAACAGAAGTGTAGATAGAACATGTTGAAACGGAAAGTAAACAGTAAATGAACAAGTAGATTAATAATGTGTACAAAATAATAGGTGTATAAATGACACAATATGTTACTGCATACGTCAGCAGACTAATTAGGAGCCTTTGTTTGTTTACTTATTACTAAAAGACAAGTTGTCTAGTATGTTCACTATTTTATTTAAGGTATAAATTATTATTTGATTGCAATAAAAAAAAAACGTGTTTAATGTATCATTCAATTTTCTGTTAAAATAAAGCCAATAATGACATTTTGTTGTGGTGCGGCACCTTTATTTTGAAAAGTATCGAAATACATTTTGGATAACGGTACCCAAAAAAAAACAGGTTACAAGTTAGAAAATGTACTTCTGGTTGCATGGAGATGGCCTTAAAACTACTTTTAAAAAATGGATTCTTGTCAAAAAAATAAAAATAAAACAAACAATAAATAAATAAATAAATATTCTGTATGTATATATATATATATTTATTTATTTTTTTATTAAAAAAATTATGAATCGATTTAGAATTGCGATTCGAATGTGAATCGATTTTTGTGCAACTCTACCGAACATCCAAATTAAGTTAAAAAAAAAAAAAACAATGGCTTTTTATTTGTAATTTTTTAATTTCTATGGAATTTTGTGACTGAAAAATGTGATAGAATTGCAATTTAAATACTTCAATGACATATTTTCATGTACAATCATCTAGGGATGTCCGATAATATCGGATCGCCGATATTATCGGCCGATAAATGCTTTAAAATGTAATATCGGAAATTATCGGTATCGGTTTAAAAAATTATCGGTTTCAAAAAGTAAAATGTATGACTTTTTAAAAAACGCCGCTGTGTACACGGACGTAGGGAGAAGTACAGAGCGCCAATAAACCTTAAAGGCACTGCCTTTGCGTGCCGGCCCAATCACATAATATCTACGGCTTTTCACACACACACACGTGAATTCCAAGCATACTTGGTCAACAGCCATACAGGTCACACTGAGGGTGGCCGTATAAACAACTTTAACACTGCTACAAATATGCGCCACACTGTGAACCCACAACCAAACAAGAATGACAAACACATTTCGGGAGAACATCCGCACCGTAACACAACATAAACACAACAGAACAAATACCCAGAATCCCTTGCAGCACTAAATCTTCCAGGACGCTACAATATTACAATATACACCCCCAACCTCCTCATGCTTTCTCAGGGAGAGCATGTCCCAAATTCCAAGCTGCTGTTTTGAGGCATGTTAAAAAAAATAATGCACTTTGTGACTTCAATAATAAATATGGCAGTGCCATGTTGGCATTTTTTTCCCCCATAACTTGAGTTGATTTATTTTGGAAAACCTTGTTACATTGTTTAATGCATCCAGCGTGGCATCACAACAAAATTAGGCATAATTAAGGCTGCAAGCAGCATTGGTCGGGCCCGCGTATTTGGCAGGTGCTAGTCCTAACTGTCCCAATACTTTTGTCCAGTGGTAGTCATAAGTGTCCCAATACTTTTGTCTACTTTTAGTCTGAAGTGTCCCAAGACTTTTGTCTAGTGTACCTACCTTGTCTGCATTGTGTGGGCACGTTGGTGCTTCCTGCTTTTAAGCAGCCATCTTAAAAAAACAGCAGCGCAGCAGCGTCAGCGCAGCGGGTCTTTGAAGGGTCATAAAATCAAAACCGGAGCAGTTAGAAAAAAAGCGCTTCTGTCATTGTAATCACAAGGGTTTAATCTCTCTCCTGTGTTCGTTTGAAGGCGAAACGACAAACGCGCTCAGAGGAGATAGTTTTTGAAGGAAGGTGACCGGTTTTTACAAATAATTTGTTTTGAAGGGGGAATAGCAAACTTCCTGTTGATTTTTGCTGGGGGTTGTCAATTTATGAAATGTAGGTGTAAGTGAGACCTACATAGAGGTATGTGTTTCATGTCTCTCCGACCTTCCCAGTGGGAGTTACAGGCAGTTTTGTCATTTTTTTCTTCCGAGGAGCAGGTTTTTTTTGCGTTTTATTAAAAAATTGCAGTAGAGCGCAATTTTGAGATTTGGGGTTAGGTTTTTTTTTTAGATCGCAATGTTTGCCAGTCCTGATGTGTGCGTTCAGTTTGGTGAGTTTTGAAGCATGTTAAGGGGGTCAAATTACAGGCAAAAGTGACTGTTTTTAGTACTTTTTTGTCTTGAAGGGGGAATTGCCAACTTCCTGTTGATTTTAGCCCGAAAATGTACTATTATGAAATCTAGATCTGAGTCAGACCTACATAGAGGTTTTTTGTTTCATGTCTCTCCGACCTTCCTAGTGGGAGTTACAGGCAGTCTAGTTTTTTTTTCTCCTAGGGGGCGCTAGAGCGCAATTTTGAGTTTTGAGGTTTGGTTTTTTGATAAAAAGTTTTGCCGTATATTACTGATGTGTGTGTAAAATTTGGTGAGTTTTGAAGTATGTTAAGGGGGTCAAATTACAGCGCAAAGTTGCGGAAGAATAATAATAATTAAAGCTGCAAGCAGCGTTGTTCGGGCCCGCGTATTTGGCAGGTGATAGTCCTAAGTGTCCCAATACTTTTGTGTACTTTTAGTCTGAAGTGTCCCAAGACTTTTGTCTAGTGTACCTACCTTGTCTGCATTGTGTGGGCACGCTGGTGCTTCCTGCTTTAGAGCAGCCATCTTAAAAAACCAGCAGCGCAGCAGCAGCAGTGTAGCGGGTCTTTGAAGGGTCATAAAATCAAAACCGGAGCAGGTATTAAAAATCCCATATATACTTTTAATCACAAGGGTTTAATCTCTCACCTGTGTTAGTTTGAAGGCGAAACGACAAACGCGCTCAGAGGAGATAGATTTTGAAGAAAGGTGACCGGTTTTTACAAAAATTTTGTATTGAAGGGGGAATAACAAACTTCCTGTTGATTTTTGGTGGGGGTTGTCAATTTATGAAATGTAGGTCTAAGTTAGACCTACATATAGGTATTTGTTTCATCTCTCTCCGACCTTCCCAGTGGGAGTTACAGGCAGTTTTGTAATTATTTTCTTCCGAGGAGTTTTTTGTGCGTTTCATTAAAAAATTGCTGTAGAGCGCAATTTTTGAATTTGGGGTTAGGTTTTTTTATTAGATCACAGTTTTTGCCAGTCCTGATGTCTGCGTTCAGTTTGGTGAGTTTTGAAGCATGTTAAGGGGGTCAAATTACAGCTCAAAGAGGCAAAAGTGACTGTTTTTAGTACTTTTTTGTCTTGAAGGGGGAATTGCCAACTTCCTGTTGATTTTAGCCCGAAAATGTACTATTATGAAATCTAGATCTGAGTCAGACCTACGTAGAGGTTTTTGTTTGATGTCTCTCCGACCTTCCTAGTGGGAGTTACAGGCAGTCTAGTTTTTTTTCTTCCTAGGGGGCGCTAGAGCGCAATTTTGAGTTTTGAGGTTTGGTTTTTTCGATAAAAAGTTTTGCCGTATATATTACTGAGGTGTGTGTAAAATTTGGTGAGTTTTGAAGTATGTTAAGGGGGTCAAATTACAGCTCAAAGAGGCAAAAGTGACTGTTTTTAGTACTTTTTTGTCTTGAAGGGGGAATTGCCAACTTCCTGTTGATTTTAGCCCGAAAATGTACTATTATGAAATCTAGATCTGAGTCAGACCTACGTAGAGGTTTTTGTTTGATGTCTCTCCGACCTTCCTAGTGGGAGTTACAGGCAGTCTAGTTTTTTTTCTTCCTAGGGGGCGCTAGAGCGCAATTTTGAGTTTTGAGGTTTGGTTTTTTCGATAAAAAGTTTTGCCGTATATATTACTGAGGTGTGTGTAAAATTTGGTGAGTTTTGAAGTATGTTAAGGGGGTCAAATTACAGCTCAAAGAGGCAAAAGTGACTGTTTTTAGTACTTTTTTGTCTTGAAGGGGGAATTGCCAACTTCCTGTTGATTTTTGCCCGAGGATATACAATTATGAAAACTAGGTCTAAGTCAGACCTACGTAGAGGTTTTTGTTTCATGTCTCTCCGACCTTCCTAGTGGGAGTTACAGGCAGTCTAGTTTTTTTTTTCTTCCTAGGGGGCGCTAGAGCGCAATTTTGAGTTTTGAGGTTTGGTTTTTTGATAAAAAGTTTTGCCGTATATTACTGATGTGTGTGTAAAATTTGGTGAGTTTTGAAGTATGTTAAGGGGGTCAAATTACAGCGCAAAGTTGCGGAAGAATAATAATAATAAAACCTTAGAAATTCAATAGGCCCTAATAATGTGTTAATTCCACGACTGTATGTATCGGTATCGCTTGATATCGGAATCGGTAATTAAGAGTTGGACAATATCAGAATATCGGCAAAAAAAGCCATTATCGGACATCTCTGCAATCATCACATTCCAACAAAGGAACGTGCCGTGTATGAACTAGTTGGTCTTAGTGCAGGACACTGAGTAGCGACTCAGTCTGTGTCTTGTCGCCATGGTAACCGGGCAACAGATTGAAATGTGTGTGTGTGTGTGTGTAATAATGTGTGTGTGTGTGTGTGTGTGTGTAATAATGTGTGTGTGTGTGCGGGAGGGGCAAGCACTGTTGAAGTGTGTGTCCATGACTCGAAGTGTGGGAGTGAGTGAGAGTGAAAATTGGATTTTGTGACACAGAGAGGGTGTGTGTGTGTGTGTGTGTGTGTGTGTGTGTGTGTGTGTGTGTGTGTGTGTGTGTGTGTGTGTGTGTGTGTGTGTGTGTGTGTGTGTGTTCAAGAGCAGTATTCCCTCTACCTTTGATAGCAAATATCTAAATGCACACGCACGTAGATTAGTCATGCTCACATAGAGTTGGATGTAGGTGAGGGGACATGATGGAGTCTTAGACGGAGCAGCAAATATCGATTAGTTGCTAGGTCACATAAAGAAATAGAGACGCTTGTAAAATGTGGAAGTAGCACACGCATGAAAAAGCAGGCAGCAGTAGTGGAATGAGGCAAGAATAAATGTTTGACATGATGAAGTGGATCAGGGGTGTGCAAAGTGTGGCCCCGGGGGTCATTTACGGCCCCCGCAGCTCAAGTTTTGTTGGCCCGCAACATGTTGACGGGAAAAAAACAACAATGGTAAAAATGTACAAAAAAAAAGAGCAAAAAGACATAATGTCATTAGGAAAAAGCTGGGAATTTAATACAAAATGAATACAAAAAATGTGTGGATGTTTAGATATTTTTCTATTTTGTTCAAAAATGCTACAAACATTAAATATCAAAACTTAGTGTCAGAGTGATGCTTATTATTAATATTAGTATCAACATTTCTGATTGTTTCCTACATTTCACAGTTGTTTTTTTCCCGATAATATGTTGCTGACAAAAATGGGCCGCATGACCGATTGTATCGCACATGATATCACGCACGAGTAAACACAATGCAGGATTGTTTGTATCGCACATGGTATCACGCACGAGTAAACACAATGCAGGATTGTTTGTATCGCACATGATATCACACACAAGTGAACACGCTGCAGGACCGCTTGTATCGCGCATGATATCACACACAAGTAAACACTCTGCAGGACCGCTTGTAATGAACATGATATCACACACAACTAAACAAGCTGCAGGACTGCTTGTATCGCGCATGATATCACACACAAGTAAACACTCTGCAGGACCGCTTGTAATGAACATGATATCACACACAACTAAACAAGCTGCAGGACTGCTTGTATCGCACATGATATCACACACAAGTAAACACAATGCAGGATTGTTTGTATCGCACATGATATCACACACAATTAAACACGCTGTAGGATTCGCTTGTATCGCACATGATATAACACATAAATAAACACAATGTAGGACTGCTTGTATCGCACATGATATCACACACAAGTAAACACGTTGCAGGACCGCTTGTAATGAACATGATATCACACACAAGTAAACACGCTGCAGGACCGCTTGTATCGAACATGATATCACACACAAGTAAACACTCTGCAGGACTGCTTGTATCGCACATGATATCACACACAAGTAAACACGTTGCAGGACCGCTTGTAATGAACATGATATCACACACAAGTAAACACGCTGCAGGACTGCTTGTATCGCACATGATATCACACACAAGTAAACACTCTGCAGGACCGCTTGTATTGAACATGATATCACACACAAGTAAACACGCTGCAAGATCGCTTGTATCGCACATGATATCACACACAAGTAAACACAATGCAGGGTTGTTTGTATCGCACATGATATCACACACAAGTAAACACAATGCAGGATTGTTTGTATCGCACATGATATCACACACAAGTAAACACAATGCAGGACTGCTTGTATCGCACATGATATCACACACAAGTAAACACGTTGCAGGACCGCTTGTATCGCACATGATATCACACACAAGTAAATACGCTGCAGGACTGCTTGTATCGCACATGATATCACACACAAGTAAACATGCTGCAGGATCGCTTGTATCGCACATGATATAACACACAAATAAACACAATGTAGGACTGCTTGTATCGCACATGATATTACACACAAGTGAACACAATGCAGGATTGTTTGTATTGCACATGATATCACACACAAGTAAATACGCTGCAGGACTGCTTGTATCGCACATGATATCACACACAAGTGAACACTCTGTAGGACGGCTTGTATTGCACATGATATCACACACAAGTGAACACTCTGCAGGACAGCTTGTATTGCACATGATATCACACACAAGTGAACACTCTGCAGGACCGCTTGTATCGCGCATATCACACACAAGTGAACACTCTGCAGGACAGCTTGTATCGCACATGATATCACACACAAGTGAACACGCTGCAGGACTGATTGTATTGCACATGATATCACACACAAGTAAACACTCTGCAGGACCGCTTGTATCGAACATGATATCACACACAAGTAAACACACTGCAGGACTGATTGTATCGCACATGATATCACACACAAGTGAACACTCTGCAGGACTGCTTGTATTGCACATGATATCACACACAAGTGAACACGCTGCAGGACTTCTTGTATCGCACATGATATCACACACAAGTGAAGACTCTGCAGGACTGCTTGTATAGCACATGATATCACACACAAGTGAACACTCTGCAGGACTGCTTGTATCGCACATTTTACATGCATGTCCATTAAATGTGATACTTTTTTTTTTTGCAGACAGATATCTGATATCAATATTGGCTAGAGACACCCCGAGAGCATTTAATAGTCTATTACTGACATTTATAAATGGATTGATAATGGTTGATATCCTCCCACATTGAAGAGCATCCAAAGTGACAACAGTTTATCAGCTGTTGTGAAGCACAGAATCACTGAAGTGTGCAGCAAAGTTTGCTCCCGATTCTGAGCGCTCACAGGAACACGAGGACTTGGTGAAAGACCACCGCTATAATAAACCACTAAAGGAGTGTTGCCATGGCGATCACTAGTCCTCCTGATCATATGCCAAAGCAGCATAATGGTGTTGTTGTTTGAGGATGACAAGACAATTGATATTTCCATATTCCTTTCTATGAACTTGTCATGTATTGCCTTTTCAAGTGCGTTCATTATTTCACTGTGGCCAGATTGGTTCATGGATCCCAAATGAGAGACTGTACAGTAAACCCCATGGTGGTGTACAGTAAACCACATGGTGGTGTACAGTAAAAGACATGGTGGTGTACAGTATGATGGAGGGGAGGGACTTTGCCAATCCTAAATCTATAAGTGTGATTAGAAGAGGTATTTCTAGAAGCCCTGCCATGGTAACTGTACTGCTATTTGAGTCTTGGTATATTGTTCATACAGCTGTAGCTCAATTTAATGTTGTTCTTGTTGAATACTTTTCTTAGGGTGTTGTCTTTGGGAAAGTGTTTGTCAATCAGATTGAAGAATTTGTGTCCAATGTTCGTTGAGACGTTTTTGCTGTATGGGGGGTTGTACCAGATGATGTCGTTTCGTTTTCTGTTCTTTTTTGGCGACTCCAAAACCAACAAAGGCTGTAACTGTCGAAAGAAACCTGATTGCCCTCTCAACGGGGGGTGCTTACAAACATCAGTTGTCTACCAATCTAAGGTAATACGCAAGGACATTAACACATCCGACACATATGTAGGATTAACCGAGGGAGAATTCAAAACCAGATGGAACAATCACAAGGCTTCTTTCAGGAACAAAAACCTGCGAAATACCACAGAACTCAGCAAACACATTTGGGACCTCAAAGACAATAATGTTGAATATTCAATAACATGGCAAATTCTTGCATCCAGCACACCTTACAATAGTGGTAATAAAAGATGCAACCTATGTTTGAAAGAGAAACTGTTTATTATTTACCGTCCAGACCTGTCATCCCTCAACAAGCGCAGCGAAATTGTAACAGCATGCCGCCATAGACGGAAACACCTCCTAGGTAACACATGAGCCAATCACCACGCCCCTAGGCCAGCCTGTACCCACCCACTCTGTGCCCTATATAAACCATGGTATGTGAATGCTCCCATTAAAATCTCCTGATGATTGAGGGTACCCCCCCTCATGAAACAGGCCTGTAGAGATAAAATAGTCTTGTGATTTTTGTCCCACACATACATATATATATATATATATATATATATTTATTTATAGATCGTCAGATAAAGATCGCATGTAATGAATGTATTTTTTAATCTCAGTTATTACTTGCTAAGTACGATCTACTGTACAACTTGTTTAAATCCTTTAGTTCTGCCCTCAAAGTCCTCATGTGTCCATTGAATTATTCCATGAATTTGTAAACATTGAAAAAAATGATATTGAAAGGATTTTATGAAAATGGATAAAACGATCTAATCGCCATAGTATCGATCATATACTGATACTACCCTTGGTATCAACACCACCCCTATATACATATACATACATATATATATATATATATATATATATATATATATATATATATATATATATATATATATATATATATAAGGAGCAGCGAGAATACCAAGAAGCGCATATGCCAAATTTTTAAAGAGAACGGCCTACGGATCACGATTGAAGCCAACAAGCAAACCGTCAACTTCCTTGACGTCACTTTCAACCTGAGAAATAACAGCTACCAACCATTCACGAAACCCAACACAACACTCCAATACGTGCACCATGACAGCAACCATCCACCCACCACCACGAAAAGAATACCTACCGGAATCAATAAAAGGCTATCGATGCTGTCATCTAGCAAAGCTGAATTTGACCAAGCAACCCCCCCGTACCAAAAAGCCCTTGATGAAAGCGGATACAATTTCACCCTCACCTATGAACCCACGCCAGGAAACCAGCCAAAAAAGAACAGAAAACGGAACGACATCATCTGGTACAACCCCCCATACAGCAAAAACGTCTCAACGAACATTGGACACAAATTCCTCAATCTGATTGACAAACACTTTCCCAAAGACAACATCCTAAGAAAAGTATTCAACAAGAACAACATTAAATTGAGCTACAGCTGCATGAACAATATACGACAAATCATCTCAAACCACAACAAAACAATTGCAAATGAGCCGTCAGCCCTCAGACAGAACGACTCCAAAACCAACAAAGGATGTAATTGTCGAAAGAAACCTGATTGCCCTCTCAACGGGGGGTGCTTACAAACATCAGTTGTCTACCAATCTAAGGTAATACGCAAGGACATTAACACATCCGACACATATGTAGGATTAACCGAGGGAGAATTCAAAACCAGATGGAACAATCACAAGGCTTCTTTCAGGAACAAAAACCTGCGAAATACCACAGAACTCAGCAAACACATTTGGGACCTCAAAGACAATAATGTTGAATATTCAATAACATGGCAAATTCTTGCATCCAGCACACCTTACAATAGTGGTAATAAAAGATGCAACCTATGCTTGAAAGAGAAACTGTTTATTATCTACCGTCCAGACCTGTCATCCCTCAACAAGCGCAGCGAAATTGTAACAGCATGCCGCCATAGACGGAAACACCTCCTAGGTAACACATGAGCCAATCACCACGCCCCTTGGCCAGCCTGTACCCACCCACTCTGTGCCCTATATAAACCATGGTATGCGAATGCTCCCATTAAAATCTCCTGACGATTGAGGGTACCCCCCCTCATGAAACAGGCCTGTAGAGATGAAATAGTCTTGTGATTTTTTTCCCACACATACATATATATATATGTATATATATTTATATATATATATGTATATATATTTATATATATATACATATATACACATATATATATATATATATATATATATATATATATATATATATATATATATATATATATATATATATAAATATATATACAGTATATATAAAAATATATATATATATATATATATATATATTAGAGATGCGCGGATAGGCAATTATTTCATCCGCAACCGCATCAGAAAGTCGTCAACCATCCGCAATCCACCCGATCTAACATTTGATCAGAACCGCATCCGCCCGCCATCCGCCCGCACCCGCCCGTTGTTATATATCTAATATAGACGATGCAAGGCATTAGTGAGGTTATAAAGCTTTTGCCTGTAAAGAAAGGAGACTGATCCAATGCAGCACAGACATTCGCGTGCCACGCTGTCACGACCCAGACGCACACCAGTGCGCAATCATATGGGAGCCGCGCTGAGCGCACCTCCAAGCGTGTCTCGCTGCCGGCGACGGCCGAGTATATGGGCCCGACGCTCCAGCGCCATCCATTTTCAGGGCTAGTTGATTCGGCAGGTGGGTTGTTACACACTCCTTAGCGGGTTCCAACTTCCATGGCCACCGTCCTAGCTGCTGTCTATATCAACCAGGGTGAGCCCCACCACTTTCGTGAGCGCACTGCGCGCGGAGTGACCCCTGTTACGCGCCCCCGGCAACAGGGGTGACGGGCAGGTAAGCTGTGCGGGCGGAGCGCGCGGAGTGACCCCTGTTACGAGCCCCCGGCCACGGGGGTGGCGGGTAGGTAAGCTGCTTACCTGCTGCGCGTGACGCCGGCCGCGGCGAAGGCGGACGAGGCGGTGTGTCGGTGCGGTGGTGACCCTGGACGTGCGTCGGGCCCTTCTCGCGGATCGCCTCAGCTACGGCTCCCGGTGGGGCCCTCTCGGGGGAAGGGGCCTCGGTCCCGGACCCCGGCGAGGCGTCCCTTCTCCGCTCCGTAAAAGTGTCCATCTCTTTTTTTTTTTTTCTTCTGTTGTGGCATATGCTGCAGGTGCCTGCTCGTTTTTCGTATGTGGGTAACAACATTTAACTATGTATATATATTTCCCAATTGGTTTAACTGCCACCCGCCTGAATCTATTTAAAATCTAATTGTTTTTTATAATTTGAACCACCCGACCCGACCCGCAGATAAAATCTAATTTTTTTAAATTTCATCCGCCCGATCCGCGGATAATCCGCGGACTCCGCGGTTGTGCCCGCAAACCGCGCATCTCTAATATATATATATATATATATATATATATATATATATATATATATATATATATATATATATATTTATATATATATAAATGACAATTAAGTGTGTATTTATATTATAAATTAAATCTAAACAGTAGAAAGTAACTTTTAGCCGACATTGCGTCATTGAAGAAATGCTGGCTGCTTGGATTGTTAAATTATAACTTTTGTAAACCCAAAATCTTAAAGGTTCCAGCCTGTGAAATATTTATTACATATTTGACACAGACTAACATTAAAATGCTAATTGTCAATGCTAATTTGACAACTGTATACCTCAGAGTTATATAACTTGGTATTTGACATATGTTAACAGGCTAACGTTAGCATGCTAATTGTCAATGCTAATTTAACAACTGTTTACCTCAGAGTTATATAACTTGGTATTTGACATATGCTAACAGGCTAACGTTAGCATGCAAATTTTCTTTGCTAATTTTACAACTGTATTTTAAATTTTCCTGAGGGAACTCTCCTGATGTACTATCTATCTACCCCAGAGTTATATAACTTGGTATTTGACATATGCTAACTTTCCAAGCCGTACACCTCAGAGTCATACAACTTAAAATATGTGAACTGTTAGCATGTTAAGGTTAACATGCTAACCTTGGCATGCTTTTATTTATTTTTTTAGATATTTCTTCAGCCATACACCTCAGAGTACGTGACATATGTTACCTGTCAGCATGCTACCTTTTTTTTTTATTGCCAATTTTGTTGTTACTTGGCACATGCTAATGTTAGCATGCTAACAGAACTCCAGTTCAACTTGCACACATCCAGCATTTACACACAATTGCTTATTGCAGTCAGTCTCACACACGTGCCAGGTTCTTGTCCAAGGATGTCTGCACATCAAGTGTCTACAAAATGCCTTTTTTAGTCTACTTGTGCCGCGGCGTGGGAAGCGATAAAAAGGCCCGTCTTACCTTGGCAGCCATTCGAGAGTAGAGGGCGTTCTGATCCTGTGCCGAGCTCATCTTCTCCCTCCTGACCATCTCCTGCAGACCCACGCCGTCGTCGTCCTGGAAGTAGCGCACGCGCTCGCCGTCCACATGAGTCTCAATCTGGACGGAGGATGAAAAGTGTGGAAGTTAGCGCCCTCTCGGCATCCACGTAACGGTGGCAAACAGCCGCTTTAAGTCCATTGCACAATCAGAGCTTTTCTGCTTTTTTAAAGCACATTTGATGTAGTTTTAAATGAAGTCTTATATATGAAAGTACAATATTTGTCTTATTGTGTGAATGCTAAAAAGCTTTATTGATCCCTGACGGAAATTCAGCACCATAGTTCACTCACAATAAACAATAAACACTTGGGTATTTTTTACATGTGAATAATATAAATACAGTCTATTATACAGCATTATTCACATGTGAATAATATAAATACAGTCTATTATACAGCATTATGCACATGTGAATAACAAATACAGTCTATTATACAGCATTATTCACATGTGAATAATATAAATAGTCTATTATACAGCATTATTCACATGTGAATAGTATAAATACAGTCTATTATACAGCATTATTCACATGTGAATAATATAAATAGTCTATTATACAGCATTATTCACATGTGAATAATATAAATAGTCTACTATACAGCATTATTCACATGTGAATAATATAAATACAGTCTATTATACAGCATTATTCACATGTGAATAACAAATAGTCTATTATACAGCATTATTCACATGTGAATAATATAAATAGTCTATTATACAGCATTATTCACATGTGAATAATATAAATACAGTCTATTATACAGCATTATTCACATGTGAATAATAGAAATACAGTCTATTATACAGCATTATTCACATGTGAATAACAAATAGTCTATTATACAGCATTATTCACATGTGAATGATATAAATACAGTCTATTATACAGCATTATTCACATGTGAATAATATAAATAGTCTATTTTACAGCATTATTCACATGTGAATAATATAGTCTATTATACAGCATTATTCACATGTGAATAATATAAATAGTCTATTATACAGCATTATTCACATGTGAATAATATAAATACAGTCTATTATACAGCATTATTCACCTGTGAATAATATAAATACAGTCTATTATACAGCATTATTCACATGTGAATAATATAGTCTATTATACAGCATTATTCACATGTGAATAATATAAATAGTCTATTATACAGCATTATTCACATGTGAATAATATAAATAGTCTATTATACAGCATTATTCACATGTGAATAATATAAATAGTCTATTATACAGCATTATTCACATGTAAATAACAAATACAGTCTATTATACAGCATTATTCACATGTGAATGATATAAATACAGTCTATTATACAGCATTATTCACATGTGAATGATATAAATACAGTCTATTATACAACATTATTCACATGTGAATAATATAAATAGTCTATTATACAGCATTATTCACATGTGAATAACAAATACAGTCTATTATACAGCATTATTCACATGTGAATGATATAAATACAGTCTATTATACAGCATTATTCACATGTGAATAACAAATACAGTCTATTATACGGCATTATTCACATGTGAATGATATAAATACAGTCTATTATACAGCATTATTCACATGTGAATAACAAACACATTATACATTTACAGTACATGTACAGTCAAAAGGAACATATGCATTATACTTATTATATATTATATATATATATATAATACATAATAATATATATATATATTATAAATTATATTTAAAACCTATTTTAAAAAGTTATAACATGGCATTTATAATTTATTTATCACATGCTATCTGTTAGCATGCTAACTTTTCTTTTGCTAATTTTGCAAGAAAAAGTAAGTGAACCCTTTGGGATTACTTGGATGTTTGCATAAATTGGGTATAAAAGGCCCAATTTTCTTCATCTAATCCCCCAAAATAGACAAACACAGTCTGCTTGAAATAATACTGCACAAAAATGTTACGTTGTCATGTTTTATTGAACACAACATGTAAACATTCACAGTGCAGGGTGGAAAAATGGTTAAATAAAGTCTTATATATTAAAGTACAATATTTGTCTTACTGTGTTAATGCTGAAAAGCATGCTAACTATTCAAAAAACTTATTTTAAAACTTTAGCTAATTCGTTCGCCTTGGAGTCCCATAACTTGACACATGCTATCTGTTAGCATGCTAACTAATTTTGCCACCGTACACCTCAGAGTCGTATAACTTGGTACTTGACTCATGCTAACTGTTAGCATGCCAGCTTTCTAAGATTAGCATGCTAACTTTTTTAACCAAGGTTTTACCAAACGCCTCAGTGGTATATATATATATACTCCGGTGCGACTTATACTCCGAAAAATACGGTAACTTGGTATTTGACATATGCTAACAGGCTAACGTTAGCATGCAAATTTTCTTTGCTAATTTTACAACCGCATTTTTAATTTTCCTGAGGGAACTCTCCTGATGTACTATCTATCTACCCCAGAATTATATAACTTGGTATTTGACATATGCTAACAGGCTAACGTTAGCAGGGTAACTTTTTTAACCCAGGTTTCACCAAACGCCTCAGTGGTATAACTTGGTACTTGACTCGTGCTAAATGTAACTTTTTCCCCTCATTTAGCAGCCGTACACTTAAGAATCACTCAATTTAGTACTTGACACATGCTAACCATAGCACACTAACGTTAGCATTTTAGCGTTTTTCTATTATTATTTTGTGGTGACCAGAATAGGTGTGGATTTTTCCTTCCATGCCATCACTTACCGACTTCTTCTTCCGTCGTCCTCCGTGGGGCTCCCGAGGTCCTGACATGGGCTGGACCGGCCAGGCCTGACCCGACTGGTCTGTTCGGAACAGCACCACCTCCTGGTCCTCCGCAGATCTGCCCGCCGGCTGAGAACCCCAAACCACAGACGGGACATTTTAAATCAATTCTTTTGACTGACAAAGAAACCCCAAAAAGGCTCAGATAGTTCAACAAAAACATACAGAAATAAATAGGATAACATATTATTATTATTACTCTATACGGTATTTACCCAGTATTAACTTTTTCTGGAAATGATGGCTTTAATCATGTATTTTGGGAGTTGGTATTGTGTCCATTTTGGGTTGGGTACCTTCCAAATTTCAAACAATGGTCAGATGCCAGTATCGTCTTTTGTTGAGTCCTACAAAGTGTTTACGCTGCATGTACTGAACGTATTAAACACCAGCAATTTGATTGTAACGTACATTTTTAGTTGTACTTTTCGTTACTAAATAGTGTTGAAATCGCCATGTAAATCCGCTGATGCTAACCGGTGGAATGTTTATTGCGACTCTGATACGAACACGCCTGTTTGCCCGCCAAGTGCTTGAGTCTACAACCGAACGTCACGTCACATACAACAAAGGTAATGAAATATGGCACAGTTTTGACGAAATTTAGTTGGCACCTAAAAAGTACCAAATTAAGTACCGGTACCCTTCCCTATGTCCATCAGAGCAGGGGTTCTTAACCTTTTTTACCTCGAGGCCCAACTTTTCCACTACAGACTCAATATTACCACTGAATTAGTCATCTTACTCTTGATTTTAATCATATTTTTTTTTAACCTACGTACAGTTTAACAGGACAAAGCTAGTCAAATAATATGCAATCAAAGCTCAGGTCAGGCTGATTACAAAATAAACACTAATCAAATGTACTGCATAAAAAGGGACTCCAAAAATGATGAAAAAAAAACATTTACATATTTCTATGTTCTGCTTAAATGGATAAACTAAATTAATAATGAATATGTTTCTTCAATAAACTGTCAGTAAAATTAAAGTGCAAATGAAACAGAGCTTTACCGCTTTAGTCATCATTTTTGCGCTTAAGAAACTTTCGCTCCAAACTTCTTCTGTTTGATATTGTCATTACTGCCACAAGTGGTGGAAAAGTGTATTGCAACTGAGTACCGACCACAGCTGAGAAACATATTTTTCGGCGAGCCTCTAGGGGGCGCTAAGCATTGCATTAGACCAGGGGTGCTCATTACGTCGATCGCGAGCTACCGGTCGATCGTGGAGGGTGTGTCAGTCGATCACCAGCCAGGCATTAAAAAAATAGTCCTAAAAATGAGCGATCATAAATCTTCACTATGACGTCACTTCCGTCACTTGATTGACATTCACGGCACCCGAGGGTCTTCTGAGATGACGCTGGCTGCTGCCAGCTCATTAAAATTACCGACTGGAAGGCGAGTAACACTTTATTTCAACAGACTCTGGCGCCGTACCTGTCGTCAAAACTCCAAAGACCGACTGCACAGTTGCACAATAAAAGCTCTGCTTCATCCTGCTTGCGCTACCAAAATAAGAGTCTCAGAAAGCTGGCGTGCACAAGCTAGCAAGCTACAGACTGGAGTTTGCCAACAATGTATTTCTTGTAAAGTGTATACAAAGGAGTACGGAAGCTGGACAAATAAGATGCCAAAAAGCAACCACTTTCATGTGGTATTGGACAGAAAGGAGGACTTTTTTTCTCCTCCATTCGAAAATGCAGACCTTATCAGCACCACTGTCTGATTACTATCAATGCAAGTCATCAGAATCAGGTAATACACCAACTTATATTCTTGTCTTCATGAAAGAAAGGAATCTATATGCGTTAAACATGCTTGTATTATCTTTAACCACCTTTAACTTGTTAACAATATTAACTATATGTGTTAAACATGCTTGTATTATCTTTAAACACCTTTAACTTGTTAACAATATTAACTATATGTGTTAAACATGCTTGTATTATCATTAACACCTTTAACTTGTTAACAATATTAACTATATGTGTTAAACATGCTTGTATTATCTTTAAACACCTTTAACTTGTTAACAATATTAACCATATGTGTTAAACATGCTTGCATTATCTTTAAACACCTTTAACTTGTTAACAATATTAACTATGTGTTAAACATGCTTGCATTATCTTTAAACACCTTTACCTTGTTAACAATATTAACTATATGTGTTAAACATGCTTGCATTATCTTTAAACACCTTTAACTTGTTAACAATATTAACTATGTGTTAAACATGCTTGTATTATCTTTACCTACTCAGTGGCCTAGTGGTTAGAGTGTCCGTCCTGAGATCGGTAGGTTGGGAGTTCAAATCCCGGCCGAGTCATACCAAAGACTTTAAAAATGGGACCCATTACCTCCCTGCTTGGCACTCAGCATCAAGGGTTGGAATTGGGGGTTAAATCACCAAAATGATTCCCGGGCGCAGCCACCGCTGCTGCCCACTGCTCCCCTCACCTCCCAGGGGGTGATCAAGGGTGATGGGTCAAATGCAGAGAATAATTTCGCCACACCTAGTGTGTGTGTGACAATCATTGGTACTTTAACTTTAACTTAACTTTAAACACCTTTAACTTGTTAACAATATTAACCATATGTGTTAAACATGCTTGCATTATCTTTAAACACCTTTAATTTATTAACAATATTAACTATGTGTGTTAAACATGCTTGCATTATCATTAAACATCTTTAACTTGTTAACAATATTAACTATATGTGTTAAACATGCTTGCATTATCTTTAAACACCTTTAACTTATTAACAATATTAACTATATGTGTTAAACATGCTTGTATTATCATTAAACATCTTTAACTTGT
The DNA here is from genome assembly GCF_033978685.3 of Nerophis lumbriciformis. Classification (NCBI taxonomy): domain Eukaryota; kingdom Metazoa; phylum Chordata; class Actinopteri; order Syngnathiformes; family Syngnathidae; genus Nerophis; species Nerophis lumbriciformis. The sequence goes on along the minus strand of NC_084577.2, from coordinate 27,245,043 downwards.
TAACAATATTAACTATATGTATTAAACATACTTGTATTTTCATTAAACACCTTTAATTTATTAACAATATTAATTATATGTGTTAAACATGCTTGTATTATCATTAAACATCTTTAACTTGTGAACAAAAACATATATTTCATAAATAAGTAAATATAAATTATATATATGAATGAGGTAGATCCCCACGACTTGATCAATTGAAAAGTAGCTCGCCTGCAGAAAAAGTGTGAGCACCCCTGCATTAGACCCACTGTAGTCCTTCACGCCATTCATCTATTAAGCAAACTGTTTAAATTCATATGACAATCAAGTTGTTTTACGAGAGTTGACTCGGCAAAGGAGACGCATGTCTGATGAGCCTACGCAAATGCTTTTGAGGGATGAAAAAGACGAAGTGGAAAAAAAAGGGGCCCTGCGAGGCCGCACACATTCAGACAAGAAGTAAATATGAAGCAGTGAGTGATGAAGACGAGCCAGAACGCTCCCTAAACAAGAGCGACTGGAAGGACCTCTTCAAGCGCTGGTTAAGAGCACTCCATCACTTGGAGAGTCTCTCCCTAATAGTAGAGTGACGTTTTAGTGCACTTATCAGCTATTAATCTTTTTCTGAAAAAGCCGTACAATGGACTCCATCCAGCCGTGATTCATCTGGCATACCATTGCTCCCGACTGGTGGTGCACATGCAGGAACATCTGAGGAGGTCAGGGCGACCTCACAACATCTCAATGACCCTCACATGCAGAAATTCCCCTAGATAGGAATATGGACACAAATAGGAACATAACAGACTTGGGCTCCTTTTGGAAAAGGGAATGTTTGGTGCGACTTGACAACACTGTGACAGTCAATGTTTTTTGTTTTTTACTCCTGCGAGTCACAATTGATCGGCCACCGATCGGTATCGGCCGATATCTGGGAAAGTATGTGGTCGGCTGTTGGAATAATTGTTTGTAAGTTATCACAAAAGAAACGTTGTATTATGAATGCTGTCTTTCGAGGCCTAACAAGAGGAAGAAGGCTCGTGAAACGCCGCTGTGATTTCAACACGGACAGATGGCAGGATCTGCTCAACTTCCAGAGGAACTCTCTTTGAAGTGTTAAACGAACTCTCTCTGAAGTATTTCACAAACTCTCTTCCAACTATTTGGTAACCGAGGTCAACGCTATTTACGACCCGCTGCCCTCTTGAAGTTGCTGTGGTCAGGAGACGGGAGGGGTTATCCATTGTCCTCCAACACCTGCCCCAGCTGGATCCAGGAAGAGCCCAAGCCCGAGAAATCCTCTTCTTGGTCTTCAAAGCGACCGAAAATAATGACTGTTTTACATACTTCCCATTCCTGCTGTGACATGTGTTGGTGCGTGAACATTGAACATCTGAATAAATGAGGAGACGAAAACCTTCTTCGTCAGAACGTGGTGCAGGACTGTAAAGAGAGTGCAGTGGCCATGTCTCTCCTCAATATTGAGTCCAAATTGAATTCTGTCTCTGTTTGATTCCTTGCCTTTTGTCTTGTTTAATAGATGTCCTCAGTGTTTGAACGTGACATCGGCCACTGCTGATTAATGCCTTTCACAGCCGAACTACAACTAAGATGCACGTTACAATCAAACAGCTGGTGCCTAACAAGCACAATACTTACAGTGTAAGCACTATTAAGGGCGCGACAAAAGACTAGATTCAGCAAAAACTAAACTGACTAGCCAACACACTATTATCAACACCAGGGTTGTTCAAACTATGGCCTATTCGTATTCAATTTGGCCAACGAAACACAAAATAAGGAATATTGCCCGCAAAGAGATTGCATTCATTTTTAAAGACTGTCTTTTTGTTGCCATCAAGTGGACAATGTGATTAATTCAGGTCAATGACCCTTAAAAATGCTCTGAACAAAACAATGCGCAGCATTAACCTGTATGACCCAATGCAAACAACCTTCCCTAGTCATGGTGCAAAAAAAAAAAAAAAAAAAAAAAATCCAACCAACACAAAATGTCAACAGACATGGTCACACATATACCAACCTGCTCACTGAACTTTGTGGATATTTTAAAAAATGCCCAGCACCATAAAAAAAAATCTACATTACAACCGTTTAATTAATTACAAAGCATGATGGTATACACTACTACATATCACCCCGTTTTATTTCTATTAACACAAAAAATGACCGATTGTCAACGATGGGCAAAATTTAACCAATCAGATTCAACTATGAAAATCCTTAAGTCGAGGAAAGCCCGAGTTCACAAATTCAGAGAATAAGTCCCTGGACAAGACGACTCAAAGGCCAAAAACCAAAGGACTTGAAAGAGTAGTAGATAGTAGTTTTTGTATTTGTTGAGTTACTGGTATTATGTACTATTGACTTTGTCTAGATCAAACAATTGTATGTAATAAAAATTAACAAAAGGTCTAGTTTAATTATTGTTATGCTGTCTGTCAGAATAATTGCATCTAAGTTATCACAAAACTTTGTGTTACATTGAGTTCAGCTCGCCCTGCGAGAGGACAAAAGCTGTCTTTGATCGTGCCAATCAAAAGGCTTGTAAAACTCCACTGTGTAGGATGGGAAGCGACATGAAGGTGGTGGTTTCTTTGATGTATTGTAATCCGGAGGAAGATTTTGTCTTGACCCGAGAACTACAAAACGGAGAGGAAGCAGGCACCTTTTCTTTGAACTGTTTTGTGACCAAAGGCAGCGGCTGTTTACGACCCCCTTCCTTTGGAAACAGCTGTTGCCATGTAATCAGGGAAAGTCCAAATAAAAGAGGAGGCGTACGATCTTTCGTCAGAGCGTGGTGAGACACTGTGCAAGGGTACAGGTCTACGCGTTTCTCCTCATTGAGCCAAATTTAATTCTGTCTGTATAATTCCTTGCTTCTTTGTCTGTTTAATATATGTCATCAGGGTTTAAACCTGACACTGTCAATAGCACTTACCAAGAATACATTTACAATGTGATCGATATTAACATATCTGCTCCATGGATGATTGGTAGACCCTGATCGCAACACCCCGAGTTGATATATTAAGATGTTAAATTTCTTATACAGAGGGTGACTTAACATTCATGGTATTACTTTGTCACGGTAATAAATGTCATATCTACAGACCTGGTTGGACTTGTTCGTTTCCTGGAGCTTCTTTCGTGCCGCGTGGTTCTCTTGGGCTTTACGAGCTGCCTCCAGCTGGGACTTCAGCTTCTCAACCATGGCCTGAAACACAGAAATATTAGCGGGAAGTAAGTTAACTTGTGTATTTGCACGAGGATTAGTACAGAACTGGAGCATAAGACCTAAGAAGAAAGGTGCATTCTAATAAGAAGAACTGAAATATCAAGGCTAGGACTTATTGAAACTGGACCTCAGAGGGAGCACACCTGTTACATGCACGACAAAGATGGGAAAATCTATACCTTTATGTACAGTACAGCCACACTTGAACACACACGACAAGGTGGATGTCAGTTCGATTGCTGTGTTTGGCTTTTGTGTGCTTTAGGAGACAGTTCTTTATTGCTCTAGACCGTGCCCTGACACTGATCTGGGTGCTGATGTGAGACAACACACTGAGGCGAGTGAAAAGGAAAGGTCAATAATGCTATCAAGTCAATCATCCCTCTGATATACAAACCCCAAAACCAGTGAAGTTGTCAGGTTGTGTAAATCGTAAATAAAAACTAAATACAATGACTTGCAAATAATTGTCAACCTATATTCAATTGAATAGACTGCAAAGACAAGATACTTAACGTTCAAACTGGAAAACTTTTTGCAAATATCAGCTCATTTGCAATTTGATGCATGCAACATGTTTCAAAAAAGACTGACAAAGTTGAGGAACGCTCATCAAACACTTATTTGGAACATCCCGCAGGTGGACAGGCTAATTGGGAACAGGTGGGTGCCATGATTGGGTATAAAAGCAGCTTCCATGAAATGCTCAGTCATTCACAAACAAGGACGGGGCGAGGGTCACCACTTTGTCAACAAATGCCTGAGCAAATTGTCCAACAGTTCAAGTACAACATTTCTCATTGTGCTATTGCAAGGAATTTAGGGATTTCACCAACTACGGTCCGTAATATCATCAAAAGGTTCAGAGAATCTGAAGAAATCACTGCACGTAAGCGATGATATTATGGACCTTCGATCCCTCAGGCAGTACTGCATCAAAAAGAGACATCGGTGTGTAAAGGATATCACCACATGGGCTCAGGAACACTTCAGCAAACCACTGTCAGTAGCTACAGTTCGTCGATACATCTGTAAGTGCAAGTTAAAACTCTACTATGCAAAGTGAAAGCCATTTATCAACAACACCCAGAAACGCTGCCGGCTTCGCTTTACACAGTGCTAAAAAAAAACAACCTGTGCCAACTTTTTTGCAACGTGTTGCTGCAATTAAATTCTGAGTTCATGATTATTTGCAAAAAAAAATTAAGTTTCTCAGTTGGAACATTAAATATCTTGTCTTCGCAGTCTATTCAATTGAATATGACTTGAAAATGATTCGCAAATCATTGTATTCTGTTTTTATGTTCAAATTACACAACGTGCCATCTTCACTGGTTTTGGCTTTTGTACATGTACTTTTATCACAGAATAAATAAAACACATTACACTGTTACACTGCCAAAGCACCTTTACAGGTAAGACGTGACCGGTACCGGTCGATCTCTCTGAAGGGTGATCAATATCAGAATCATCAGCATAAAACCCCGATCGCTACATCCTTACTATGCATGTTTAAGTAATATGAAACTATAATTACTTGGTACTTGTTTTCATTAACAAATGTGCTGTTTTAGACTGCAATATTGTTCAATGAAGGACACTTATTACATATGTCTAGCTTATGTGCTATTGTGTGCTTAGCTGTTGTGTAGCTGCGAGTAGCCTGTAGCAGTGTTTCTAAACCATAGTTGGGCCACGAGCACCCCCCGAAAATATCTGTTTCTCAACTATGGGCTGCGTCGGTACTCAGTTGTAATACACTTGTCCACCACTTGTGGCAGTACTGACAATATCAAACAAACTACCGGAAGTTCCGGGAAAACCGGGAATTTTGGGAAAGGGACAACGTGTTTTGCGTTCGACATATGTGAAGAATGGATGGTTGAAAGGTGAATCGGGTAAAAAAAAATGCGGCAAAATTACTATGAATACGTTCAATTAAATGAGAATTGTTTAGAAATTTGGGAATTTCGGGAAAACCGGGAATTTTTAAATCATAGGTCATACAACAATTGTTCTAGATTATATGGTGGGTTGGTGTTGGAATTTTTCAAAACGGTTGAAAATTTTGACTCAATGAATTTAAATAGGCATTTTGGATTTCCTGGATTTTCCTGAAAAACCGGGAATTTTTACGAAAAGAAAAATGTTACGTTTGTTGTCCCAATTAAGAAGAATGTTTTGAAGGTGGAATGGTTAAAAACGTTATAAAAATGTGGACTGTGAGAACTTACCAGGAAGAGGTCAAAATAGGGCTTTGGAAAACCGGGAATTCCTGGAATTTTTTTGAAAAATTGTAGTTTGATTGTCCAAGGTGAGATGAGTGTGTTTATGGTGGAACGGTTCTAATTGGTTGAGAAATGTGGGATATGGAAAGGTTTGGATGTTGCCCGTTCATTGTCAATGGGGAGAAAATTACCGGAAAATCCGTGAAAACCGGGAATTTTGGGAAAGGGACAACGTGTTTTGCGTTCGACATATGTGAAGAATGGATGGTTGAAAGGTGAATCGGGTAAAAAAAATGCGGCAAAATTACTATGAATACGTTCAATTAAATGAGAATTTTTTAGAAATTTGGGAATTTCGGGAAAACCGGGAATTTTTTCAATCATAGGTCATACGACAATTGTTCTAGATTATATGATGGGTTGGTGTTGGAATTTTTCAAAACGGTTGAAAATTTTGACTCAATGAATTTAAATAGGCATTTTGGATTTCCTGGAATTTCGGGAAAACCTGGGAATTTGTACGAAAAGAAAAATGCTTACTTTTGTTGTCCCAATTAAGAAGAATGTTTTGAAGGTGGAAATGTTAAAAACGTTAGAAAAATGTGGACTGTGAAAACTTACTAGGAAGAGGTCAAAATAGGGCTTTGGAAAACCGGGAATTCCTGGAATTTTTTTGAAAAATTGTAGTTTGATTGTCCAAGGTGAGATGAGTGTGTTTATGGTGGAACGGTTCTAATTGGTTGAGAAATGTGGGATATGGAGAGGTTTGGATGTTGCCCGTTCATTGTCAATGGGGAGAAAATTACCGGAAAACTGGGAATTTGGGAAAGGGACAACGTGTTTTGCGTTCGACATATGTGAAGAATGGATGGTTGAAAGGTCAGAATCGGGTAAAAAAATGGCGCAAAATTACTATGAATACGTTCAATTAAATGAGAATTTTTTAGAAATTTGGGAATTTCGGGAAAACCGGGAATTTTTTAAATCATAGGTCATACAACAATTGTTCTAGATTATATGATGGGTTGGTGCTGGAATTTTTCAAAACAGTTGAAAATTTTGACTCAATGAATTTAAATAGGCATTTTGGATTTCCTGGAATTTCGGGAAAAACCGGGAATTTGTACGAAAAGAAAAATGTTACTTTTGTTGTCTCAATTAAGAAGAATGTGGAATGGTTAAAAACGTTAGAAAAATGTGGACTGTGAAAACTTTCCAGGAAGAGGTGCAAAAAGGGCTTTGGAAAACCGGGAATTCTTGGAATTTTTTAAAAAATGGTAATTTGATTGTCCAAGGTGAGATGAGTGTGTTTATGGAGAAATAGTTGTAATTGGTTGAGAAATGTGGAATATGGAGAGGTTTGGATGTTGCCCGTTCATTGTCAATGGGGAGAAAATTACCGGAAATTCCGGGAAAACCGGGAATTTTGGGAAAGGGACAACGTGTTTTGCGTTCAACATATGTGAAGAATGGATGGTTGAAAGGTCAGAATCGGGTAAAAAAATGGCGCAAAATTACTATGAATACGTTCAATTAAATGAGAATTTTTTTAGAAATTTGGGAATTTCGGGAAAACCGGGAATTTTTTCAATCATAGGTCATACAACAATTGTTCTAGATTATATGATGGGTTGGTGTTGGAATTTTTCAAAACGGTTGAAAATGTTGACTCAATGAATTTAAATAGGCATTTTGTATTTCCTGGAATTTCGCGAAAAACCGGGAATTTTTACGAAAAGAAAAATGTTACTTTTGTTGTCCCAATTAAGAAGAATGTTTTGAAGGTGGAATGGTTAAAAACGTTATAAAAATGTGGACTGTGAAAACTTACCAGGAAGAGGTCAAAATAGGGCTTTGGAAAACTGGGAATTCCTGGAATTTTTTTTAAAAAATTGTAGTTTGATTGTCCAAGGTGAGATGAGTGTGTTTATGGTGGAACGGTTCTAATTGGTTGAGAAATGTGGGATATGGAAAGGTTTGGATGTTGCCCGTTCATTGTCAATGGGGAGAAAATTACCGGAAATTCCGGGAAAAGAAGAATGCATGGTTGAAAGGTCAGAATCGGGTAAAAAAAAATGGCGCAAAATTACTATGAATACGTTCAATTAAATGAGGATTTTCTAGAAATGTGGAAATTCCTGGAAAACCGGGAATTTTTTAAATCACCGTACTTTTCGGAGTATAAGTCGCTCCTGAGTATATGTCGCACCCCCGGCCAAACTATGAAAAAAACTGTCATAATTGTTCTAGATTATATGATGGGTTGGTGTTGGAATTTTTCAAAACGGTTGAAAATGTTGACTCGGTAACAGTTTGAATTTAAATAGGCATTTCGGATTTCCTGGAATTTCGGGAAAAACCGGGAATTTTTTACGAAAAGAAAAATTTTTACTTTTGTTGTCCCAATTAAGAAGAATGTTTTGAAGGTGTAATGGTTATAAACGTTAGGAAAATGTGGACTGTGAAAACTTTCGAGGAAGAGGTGAAAATGGGAATTCCTGGAATTTTTTTGAAAAATGGTTGTTTGATTGTCCAAAGTGAGATGAGTGTGTTTATGGTGAAATGGTTGTAATTGGTTGAGAAATGTGGAATATGGAGAGGTTTGGATGTTGCCCATTCATTGGCAATGGGGGAAAAATTACGGGAAATTGCTGAAAAATCAGGAATTTTGGGTAAGGGGCAACGTGTTTTGCGTTCAATTTATGTGAAGAATGGATGGTTGAAAAGTCGTAATAGGGCAAAAAAAAATGGCGCAAAATTACTATGAATACGTTCATTTAAATGTGGATTTTCTAGAAATTAGGGAATTTCGGGAAAACCTGGAATTTTGACTGTAGCTAAAATCATAGAGAAGTTTGTTAAGTGCAAAGATTATGATTAAAGTGGTGAAAATTTATTTTTTAGACCGTTTATTTAAAAAACATTTATTATTAGCATTAATTTAGTTAGAATGTATTTATTGTTGGATTTTGTAATTTTATTTTCATCAGTTTTTATGAGTCCCTTCTCTTGAAGTATACTTATTTATTTTTGTAATCAGCCTGATCTAAGCCTTGATAATATTTGTGATGAACACATGCTTTCATATCATTTGACAAGGTTTACCCTGTTAAATTGTAAGTAGGCTAGATATCATTATTAAAGGGGAACATTATCACCAGACCTATGTAAGCGTCAATATATACCTTGATGTTGCAGAAAAAAAGACCATATTTTTTTTAACCGATTTCCGAACTCTAAATGGGTGAATTTTGGCGAATTAAACGCCTTTCTAATATTCGCTCTTGGAGCGATGACGTCACAACGTGACGTCACATCGGGAAGCAATCCGCCATTTTCTCAAACACCGAGTCAAATCAGCTCTGTTATTTTCCGTTTTTTTGACTGTTTTCCGTACCTTGGAGACATCATGCCTCGTCGGTGTGTTGTCGGAGGGTGTAACAACACCAACAGGGACGGATTCAAGTTGCACCAGTGGCCCAAAGATGCGAAAGTGGCAAGAAATTGGACGTTTGTTCCGCACACTTTACCGACGAAAGCTATGCTACGACAGAGATGGCAAGAATGTGTGGATATCCTGCGACACTCAAAGCAGATGCATTTCCAACGATAAAGTCAAAGAAATCTGCCGCCAGACCCCCATTGAATCAGCCGGAGTGTGTGAGCAATTCAGGGACAAAGGACCTCGCTAGCACGGCAAGCAATGGCGGCAGTTTGTTCCCGCAGACGAGCGAGCTAAACCCCCTATCGACCCTAGCTTCCCTGGCCTGCTGACATCAACTCCAAAACTGGACAGATCAGCTTTCAAGAAAAGAGCGAGGATGAGGGTATGTCTACAGAATATATTAATTGATGAAAATTGGGCTGTCTGCACTCTCAAAGTGCATGTTGTTGCCAAATGTATTTCATATGCTGTAAACCTAGTTCATAGTTGTTAGTTTCCTTTAATGCCAAACAAACACATACCAATCGTTGGTTAGAAGGCAATCGCCGAATTCGTCCTCGCTTTCTCCCGTGTCGCTGGCTGTCGTGTCGTTTTCGTCGGTTTCGCTTGCATACGGTTCAAACCGATATGGCTCAATAGCTTCAGTTTCTTCTTCAATTTCGTTTTCGCTACCTGCCTCCACACTACAACCATCCGTTTCAATACATGCGTAATCTGTTGAATCGCTTAAGCCGCTGAAATCCGAGTCTGAATCCGAGCTAATGTCGCTATAGCTTGCTGTTCTTTCCGCCATGTTTGTTTGTGTTGGCTTCACTATGTGACGTCACAGGAAAATGGACGGGTGTTTATAACGATGGTTAAAATCAGGCACTTTGAAGCTTTTTTTAGGGATATTGCGTGATGGGTAAAATTTTGAAAAAAACTTCGAAAAGTATAATAAGCCACTGGGAACTGATTTTTAATGGTTTTAACCCTTCTGAAATTGTGATAATGTTCCCTTTTAAACACCATTCAAATCAAGAGTAAGATGACTAATTCAGTGTTAATATTTGAGTGGGTCCCTCTGTAGTGGAAAAGTTGAAGGTTAAGAACCCCTGGTCTTTAGCCTACCGTGTTTATATTTGGACTAAAATACAACCTTGTTTCCTTCTTGGAGGACAAATAGATGTTAACTTGCTGTCCAGCTTTGAACAAAGCAGGCAGGACTGGTTTTAGCCTGATATCGGACTGATATCAATATCGGATTGAGATACTCCTACTTTTTACTCACTTTTAGTCTGTGACACAACTATTCCCTTCCCTCTCTCTTCCACAGGGTCCGTTACAACTGTATGCACATGTGTCATGGCCAAATATACTAACTAAACCATGACATCACCTCGCACATATAACCCACAACCACAGACAGACTGCAGACCCGTGGGAAAGAATGTAAACGCAATGAAAGAAATGCGCTCCCTTTTAGTAAGGTTGACACAAAGCAGGTGTTCTCCTGTACTGCGTCCTACTTTCTGTTGTTTCCAACATTTTGTGACCATCTCAGACTAAAATTAGATGTTAGAAACACATAACGGACTAGAATTTCCAATTCCGGCAGGAATTGTGTGTGAATGTTTAATGTGCGCAAGCCGGCGAAACGCGTGGGTGGAACTGAAATGCTTGAGTGTCCAGGGTGAGTGGAGCGTGTGGATGTTTGAACGCTTCTAATCGCTTGAGAAATGTGGGTTATGCAGTAGATTGTATAATGCCCATGTATTGGCAATGGGGAGAAAATATCGGGAAATTCCTGGATAATCGGGAATTTTGGGGAAGGGGTAAGTAATGTGTTGTGCGTTCGATATATGGGAAGAATGGTTGAAAGGTCGGAATCGTGTAAAAAAAAAAATGCCGCAAAATTACTATGAATATGTGAATTTAAATGAGGATTTCCTAGAAATTTGGGGAATTTTGGGAAAACCTGGATTTTTTTTAAAATACAGGTAAAACAACAATTGTTCTAGATGATGATGGGTTGGTGTTGGAATTTTTCAAAATGGTTGAAAAATGTAGACTTAGTAACAATTTGAATGTAAATAGGTATTGAAAGGAATTCCTGGAATTTTGTGAAAACTGGGAATTTGTACGAAAATAAAAATGTTAGTTTTGTTGTCCCAATTAGGAAGAATGTTTTGAAGGTGGAATGGTTAAAAACGATTGGAAAATGTGCACTATGAAAACTTTCCAGGAAGAGGTGAAAATAGGGCTTTGGAAAACCGGGAATTTTTTTTTGGATATGGTAGTTTGCTTGTCCAAGGTGAGATGAGTGTGTTTATGCTGGAATAGTTCTAATTGGTTGAGAAATGTGGGATATGGAGAGGTTTGGATGTTGCCCATTCATTGGCAATGGGGAGAAAATTACCGGAAATTCCGGGAAAACCGGGAATTTTGGGAAAAGGACAATGTGTTTTGCGTTCGACATATGTCAAGAATGGATGGTTAAAAGGTCAGAATCAAATTAAAAAATTACTAAGAATACGTTCAATTAAATGAGGATTTTCTAGAAATTTGGGAATTTCGGGAAAACCGGGAATTTTTTTAATCATAGGTCATACAACAATTGTTCTAGATGATATGATGGGTTGGTGTTGGAATTTTTCAAAACGGTTGAAAATGTTGACTTAGTAACAGCTTGAATTTAAATAGTAATTTCGGATTTCCTGGAATTTCGGGAAAAACTGGGAATTTTTACAAAAATAAAAATGTTAGTTTTGTTGTCCCAATTAGGAAGAATGTTTTGAATATGGAATGGTTAAAAACGATTGGAAAATGTGCACTGTGAAGACTTTCCAGGAAGAGGTGAAAATAGGGCTTTGGAAAACCGGGAATTTTTTTTAGATATGGTAGTTTGCTTGTCCAAGGTGAGATGAGTGTGTTTATGGTGGAATAGTTCTAATTGGTTGAGAAATGTGGGATATGGAGAGGTTTGGATGTTGCCCATTCATTGGCAATGGGGAGAAAATTACCGGAAATTCCGGGAAAACCGGGAATTTTGGGAAAAGGACAACGTGTTTTGCGTTCGACATATGTCAAGAATGGATGGTTAAAAGGTCAGAATCAGGTTAAAAAATAAAAAAGGCGCAAAATTAATATGAATACGTTCAATTAAATGAGGATTTTCTAGAAATTTGGGAATTTCGGGAAAACCGGGAATTTTTTTTAATCATAGGTTATACAACAATTGTTCTAGATGATATGATGGGTTGGTGTTGGAATTTTTCAAAACGGTTGAAAATGTTGACTTAGTAACAGCTTGAATTTAAATAGTAATTGTGAATTTCCTGGAATTTTGGGAAAAACTGGGAATTTTTACAAAAATAAAAGTTTTGTTGTCCCAATTAGGAAGAATATTTAGAAGGTGGAATGGTTAAAAACGGTTGGAAAATGTGGACTGTGAAAACTTTCCAGGAAGAGGTGAAAAGAGGGTTTTGGAAATCCGGGAATTCCTGGAATTTTTTTTAGATAGAATAGTTTGATTGTCCAAGGTGAGATGAGTGTGTTTATGGTGGAATGGTTCTAATTGGTTGATAAATGTGGAATATGGAGAGGTTTGGATGTTGCCCATTCATTGGCAATGGGGAGAAAATTACCGGAAATTCCGGGAAAACCGGGAATTTTGGGAAAGGGACAACGTGTTTTGCGTTCGACATATGTGAAGAATGGATGTTTGAAAGGTCGGAATTGGGTAAAAAAATGGGGCAAAATTACTATGAATACGTTCAATTAAATGAGGATTTTCTAGAAATTTGGGAATTTCGGGAAAACCGGGAATTTTTTTAATCATAGGTCATACAACAATTGTTCTAGATGATATGATGGGTTGGTGTTGGAATTTTTCAAAACGGTTGAAAATGTTGACTTAGTAACAGCTTGAATTTAAATAGTAATTTTGGATTTCCTGGAATTTCGGGAATAACTGGGAATTTTTACGAAAATAAAAATGTTAGTTTTGTTGTCCCAATTAGGAAGAATGTTTTGAAGGTGTAATGGTTAAAAACGGTTGGAAAATGTGGACTGTGAAAACTTTCCAGGAAGAGGTGAAAATAGGGCTTTGGAAATCCGGGAATTCCTGGAATTTTTTTTAGATATGGTAGTTTGACTGTCCAAGGTGATATGAGTGTGTTTATGGTGGAATGGTTGTAATTGGTTGATAAATGTGGAATATGGAGAGGTTTGGATGTTGCCCATTCATTGGCAATGGGGAGAAAATTACCGGAAATTCCGGGAAAACCGGGAATTTTGGGAAAGGGACAACGTGTTTTGCGTTCGACATATGTGAAGAATGGATGTTTGAAAGGTCGGAATTGGGTAAAAAAATGGGGCAAAATTACTATGAATACGTTCAATTAAATGATTTTCTAGAAATTTGGGAATTTCCGGAAAACCTGGAATTTTTTTAATCATAGGTCATACAACATTTGTTCTAGATTATATGATGGGTTGGTGTTGGAATTTTTCAAAACGGTTGAAAATGTTGACTCAGTAACAGTTTGAATTTAAATAGGCATTTCGGATTTCCTGGAATTTTGGGGAAAACTGGGAATTTTTACGAAAATAAAAATGTTAGTTTTGTTGTCCCAATTAGGAAGAATGTTTTGAAGGTGGAATGGTTAAAAACGGTTGGAAAATGTGGACTGTGAAAACTTTCCAGGAAGAGGTGAAAATAGGGCTTTGGAAATCCGGGAATTCCTGGAATTTTTTTTAGATATGGTAGTTTGACTGTCCTAGGTGATATGAGTGTGTTTATGGTGGAATGGTTGTAATTGGTTGATAAATGTGGAATATGGAGAGGTCTGGATGTTGCCCATTCATTGGCAATGGGGAGAAAATTACCGGAAATTCCGGGAAAACCGGGAATTTTGGGAAAGGGACAACGTGTTTTGCGTTCGACATATGTGAAGAATGGATGTTTGAAAGGTCGGAATTGGGTAAAAAAAATGGGGCAAAATTACTATGAATACGTTCAATTAAATGATTTTCTAGAAATTTGGGAATTTCGGGAAAACCGGGAATTATTTTAATCATAGGTCAAACAACAATTGTTCTAGATTATATGATGGGTTGGTGTTGGAATTTTTCAAAACGGTTGAAAATGTTGACTCAGTAACAGTTTGAATTTAAATAGGCATTTCGGATTTCCTGGAATTTTGGGAAAAACTGGGAATTTTTACGAAAATAAAAATGTTAGTTTTGTTGTCCCAATTAGGAAGAATGTTTTGAAGGTGGAATGGTTAAAAACGGTTGGAAAATGTGGACTGTGAAAACTTTCCAGGAAGAGGTGAAAATAGGACTTTGAAAAACTGGGAATTCCTGGAATTTTTTTTGAAAAATGGTAGTTTGATTGTCCAAGATGAAATTAGTGTGTTTATGGTGGAATGGTTCTAATTGGTTGAGAAATGTGAGATATGGAGACGTTTGGATGTTGCCCATTCATTGTCAATAGGGAGAAAATTACCGGAAATTCCGGGAAAACCGGGAATTTTGGGAAAGGGACAAAGGGTTTTGCGTTCGACATATGTGAAGAATGGATGTTTGAATGGTCGGAATCGGGTAAAAAAATGGCGCAAAATTACTATAAATACGTTCAATTAAATGAGGATTTTCTAGAAATTTGGGAATTTCGGGAAAACCGGGAATTATTTTAATCATAGGTCAAACAACAATTTTTCTAGATTATATGATGGGTTGGTGTTGGAATTTTTCAAAACGGTTGAAAATGTTGACTTAGTAACAGCTTGAATTTAAATAGTAATTTTGGATTTCCTGGAATTTCGGGAAAAAACGGGAATTTTTACGAAAAGATAAATGTTGGTTTTGTTGTCCCAATTAGGAAGAATGTTTTGAAGGTGGAATGGTTAAAAACGATTGGAAAATGTGCACTGTGAAAACTTTCCAGGAAGAGGTGAAAATAGGGCTTTGGAAAACCGGGAATTTTTTTAGATATGATAGTTTGCTTGTCGAAGGTGAGATGAGTGTGTTTATGGTGGAATAGTTCTAATTGGTTGAGAAATGTGGGATATGGAGAGGTTTGGATGTTGCCCATTCATTGGCAATGGGGAGAAAATTACCGGAAATTCCGGGAAAACCGGGAATTTTGAGAAAAGGACAACGCGTTTCGACATATGTCAAGAATGGATGGTTAAATGGTCAGAATCAAGTTAAAAAATAAAAATAAAAAAGGCGCAAAATTACTATGAATACGTTCAATTAAATGAGGATTTTCTAGAAATTTGGGAATTTCGGGAAAACCGGGAATTTTTTTAATCATAGGTCATACAACAATTGTTCTAGATTATATGATGGGTTGGTGTTGGAATTTTTCAAAACGGTTGAAAATGTTGACTTAGTAACAGCTTGAATTTAAATAGTAATTTTGGATTTCCTGGAATTTCGGGAAAAACTGGGAATTTTTACAAAAATAAAAGTTTTGTTGTCCCAATTAGGAAGAATGTTTTGAAGGTGGAATGGTTAAAAACGGTTGGAAAATGTGGACTGTGAAAAATTTCCAGGAAGAGGTGAAAAGAGGGCTTTGGAAATCCGGGAATTCCTGGAATTTTTTTTAGATATGGTAGTTTGACTGTCCAAGGTGATATGAGTGTGTTTATGGTGGAATGGTTGTAATTGGTTGATAAATGTGGAATATGGATGTTGCCCATTCATTGGCAATGGGGAGAAAATTACCAGGAATTACGGGAAAGGGACAACGTGTTTTGCGATCGACATATGTGAAGAATGGATGGTTGAATGGTCGAAACCGTGCTAAAAAAAAAAAAAAAATGGTGCAACATTACTATGAATACGTTCCTAGCAATTTGGGAATTTCGGGAAAACCGGGAATTTTTGAAAATATTGGTAATACAATTGTTCTAGATGATATAATTGGTTGGTGTTGGAATTTTTCAAAACGGTTGAAAAATGTTGACTTAGTAACAATTAGAGAATTTAAAAAGGTATTTCGGAATTCCTGGAATTTCGGGAAAACCGGGAATTTGTACGAAAAGAAGAATGTGACTTTTGTTGTGCCAATCAAGAAGAATGTTTTGAAGGTGGAATGGTTAAAAACGGTTGGAAAATGTGGACAGCAAAAACTTTCCAGAAAGAGGTGAAAATAGGGAAAACCTTGAATTCTGGGAATTCCGGATGAGAAATGTGGGAGTTGTGCATGTTTGAAAATCGGGCCATTCATTTTCAATGGGCAAAATGTCTATATTCTGGAATATTCTGGGTAATCTGGGATATTTTTATTGGTATTGTTGGGGGAGCTCATGATTCCCGGTCGAGCCAAATGTTTTGATACTTGAACGGTTCCGATTGGATAAAAACTTTGGGCTTTGGAGCGCACCAAACTTTTGCGGCTTAATATTAATAACTAGATGATTTTTTGGTGTAGAATCTTATATGTGTGAATGTTTGGACATTCCCACAGTTACAGTATATAATAATAATAATAATAAATAGATTATATCTTGGTGTATATTCTTGAATGTGTGAATGTTTGGACATTCCCACAGTTATATATAATAATAATAATAAATAGATGATATGTTGGTGTATATTCTTATGTGTGTGAATGTTTGGACATTCCCACAGTTATATAATAATAATAATAAATAGATGATATTTTGGTGTATATTCTTATATGTGAGAATGTTTGTACATTCACACAGTTACAGTATATAATAATAATAATAATAAATAGATTATATTTTGGTGTATATTCTTGAATGTGTGAATGTTTGGACATTCCCACAGTTATATGATAATAATAATAAATAGATGATATGTTGGTGTATATTCTTATGTGTGTGAATGTTTGGACATTCCCACAGTTATATATAATAATAATAAATAGATGATACATACCTGCCAACTTTTGAAATCAGAAAAACCTAGTAGCCAGGGTCCAGGGGCCGCAGGCCCCGGTAGGTCCAGGACAAAGTCCTGGTGGGGGGTTCAGGGGGGCTTCCCGACGCAAAATGATTGATTGCATTCAGACAGGTTAAAATGTTGCTAAAACCATCACTTTTCTATCAGTCACAGTGACTTTTCAAAACAAAAATATTACAGCAAAAATCATATGGGTTGATTGACATGTTTATTCTGTAAGCTAACTTCAATAGTTTGAAATTATTTTGACAGTTAATGCCAGTTATCCTGTCAACCTTTCACAATACTTCAATTTGTTAATTGAAAGTATAAACAGTATAAACACTTTTTACAGTAAACAAATGGTAAAACAGTACTAAACAATTCCATAAAAAAAAAATTGGTGTCATTATTAACTTTCTGTCCAAGCTTGTATAATCTACTGCCTTGTTCAATTGTAAAAAATATTCTGTGCCTAAAATTCACATTTCTATCACAATTATCATACTGTAAACATGGTAAGCTAACTTCATTAAAATTAATAGTCCTGTCAATAGCATGGAATTACAATTCAAATGTAGTTTTTTTGTAAGCCTTTCAAAAGAATTCAAAATATGAAAATTAATTGAAGCCATCAGACACTTGAAAAGTGGCACATCACATCTCTAATGTAATCATTTGAACTTTTCAACAGAAATAGCACTGCAAAAATATTAAGGACATACTTCTGTATTTTGGTAGTTATGCTGTCAACATTTAACAAGATTTCTTCAACTTGGACTTGAAAGCATAAATAGTATAAACACTTTTAACAGTATAACAGTATTAAACAATTCCAATAGATAACATTGGTGTCATTACCTTTTTGTGGCTAAAATCCAAATTTATTCTATCGTGTCCGATCGAAAAATCTTGTCTGCACAAGGTGCAATTCGCGTAGTTTTCACCCTTTTTGGAACGGATAATAATTCCCGGATAGGCTTTTGAATATTCTTCACGGAATGACTGCAGTTTTCTTTTTGGTTTAAGACTTGTTTGCGATTTTTCTCCGGCTGATTCCATGATCGTTCGCTCGTTTGGAAACAATGGCAACTGGTGCTTCGTGCTTGGCAGCGGTGCTATAAATAGCCTCGCGCATGGCATTCGGAATGGCTCGATAGGAAGTTACGGGAAGCAGTGTCGATTGTCATTGTTGTTACGCGATTTCGTGAATAAAACTTTAAAAAAAAAAATTTTTTTTTAATTAATGAAAAACCGTATTTTTTATCACTGCAACCGTAACCCGGAATAGGTTGATGAAAACCGTACTAATTACGGGAAAACCGGAGTAGTTGGCAGGTATGGATGATATGTTGGTGTATATTCTTATGTGTGTGAATGTTTGGACATTCCCCCAGTTATATAATAATAATAATAATAAATAGATGATATTTTGGTGTATATTCTTATATGTGAGAATGTTTGGACATTCACACATTTAGTGTTGTACACCAGTAAAAACTCCAACCACACATATGTACATAAGCCATATTGTAATTGTGCCAACTCACAGTGTTACCCATTATCTCCGCCTTCACCAGTTTGGCGCCCAGCTTGTTCATCTCATCCTCAGAGAGGATTGGAACCTCCTCCTCCTCTTCTTCACTTTCACTAAAAGGCAGCCACACAAACACAACTGGAATGAGGCAATGAGAATGTTGACGCCTTCCACACAGCAGGGCTTCTTTGTGTGTGCGTGTGTGTGTGTGTGTGTGTGTGTGTGTGTGTGTGTGTGTGTGTGTGTGTGTGTGTGTGTGTGTGTGTGTGTGTGTGTGTGCCAGTTTAGGCAAACGACATACAAGCATTGGACATCTGCAAAGATGAATGTCTACTGGGCGATACAACGATATCAATATAGACACGTGATCGATACCAATAAAAAAAATGTGTTTGATAAAACATTGGATATATATTCGGAAGAGAGCGGAAGTATGGAAGCAAGGTTGGTTGCTTGAACAAAGGCACTCGCTCTCTGGTAACCAGGAAGTGATCACTGATCGGCCAATCAGGTGACAGTATCAACTATCAAGTTTGGTTGATTCTTTGCATGGAGTGAGAAGAAAAAGTCCAAAATGAAGAAATTGCGGATAAAAGACGAAACGTCAATTTTTTATAATATATTCTTACTTTCTATTTTTATTTTTATGCTTTGTAGCACTTTGAGATTTTAACAAATGTAAAGTGCGTTACAAATGCAATTCATTATTATTATTAGGGCCCGCATGGCCCATTGCATAAGGACTCCCAAAGGGAGTCCTTATGCAATGGGACATAAGGACCTATTGAATTTGTAAGGTTTTATTATTATTCTTTATTATTATTATACCGACCGCCTCTTTGAGCTGTAATTTGACCCACTTATGCTTCAAAACTCACCATATTTTACCCACACATCAGGACCTGCGAAAATTGCCTTTTAATAAAAAAAACGAACCTCAAAACTCAAAATTGCGCTCTAGCGCCCCCTAGGAAAAAATAAACTAGACTGCCTGTAACTCCCACTAGGAAGGTCGGAGAGACATGAAACAAAAACCTCTATGTAGGTCTGACTCAGACCTATATTTCATAATAGTACATCCTCGGGCTAAAATCAACAGGAAGTTGGCAATTCCCCCTTCAAGACAAAAAAGTACTAAAAACAGTAACTTTTGCCTCTTTGAGCTGTATTTTCACCCTCTTAACATGCTTCAAAACGCACCAAACTGAACGCACACATCAGGACTTGCAAAAATTGCGATCTAATAAAAAAACCTAACCCCAAATTTCAAAATTGCGGTCTAGCGCCCCCTAGGAAAAAAAAAACTAGACTGCCTGTAACTCCCACTAGGAAGGTCGGAGAGACATGAAACAAAAACCTCTATGTAGGTCTGACTCAGACCTATATTTCATAATAGTACATCCTCGGGCTAAAATCAACAGGAAGTTGGCAATTCCCCCTTCAAGACAAAAAAGTACTAAAAACAGTCACTTTTGCCTCTTTGAGCTGTATTTTCACCCTCTTAACATGCTTCAAAACTCACCAAACTGAACACACACATCAGGACTGGCAAAAATTGCGATCTAATAAAAAAACCTAACCCCAAATCTCAAAATTGCGCTCTAGCGCCCCCTAGGGAAAAAAAAACTAGACTGCCTGTAACTCCCACTAGGAAGGTCGGAGAGACATGAAACAAAAACCTTTATGTAGGTCTGACTCAGACCTATATTTCATAATAGTACATCCTCGGGCTAAAATCAACAGGAAGTTGGCAATTCCCCCTTCAAGACAAAAAAGTACTAAAAACAGTAACTTTTGCCTCTTTGAGCTGTATTTTCACCCTCTTAACATGCTTCAAAACTCACCAAACTGAACACACACATCAGGACTTGCAAAAATTGCGATCTAATAAAAAAACCTAACCCCAAATTTCAAAATTGCGGTCTAGCGCCCCCTAGGAAAAAAAAAACTAGACTGCCTGTAACTCCCACTAGGAAGGTCGGAGAGACATGAAACAAAAACCTCTATGTAGGTCTGACTCAGACCTATATTTCATAATAGTACATCCTCGGGCTAAAATCAACAGGAAGTTGGCAATTCCCCCTTCAAGACAAAAAAGTACTAAAAACAGTCACTTTTGCCTCTTTGAGCTGTATTTTCACCCTCTTAACATGCTTCAAAACTCACCAAACTGAACACACACATCAGGACCTGCGAAAATTGCCTTTTAATAAAAAAAACGAACCTCAAAACTCAAAATTGCGCTCTAGCGCCCCCTAGGAAAAAATAAACTAGACTGCCTGTAACTCCCACTAGGAAGGTCGGAGAGACATGAAACAAAAACCTCTATGTAGGTCTGACTCAGACCTATATTTCATAATAGTACATCCTCGGGCTAAAATCAACAGGAAGTTGGCAATTCCCCCTTCAAGACAAAAAAGTACTAAAAACAGTAACTTTTGCCTCTTTGAGCTGTATTTTCACCCTCTTAACATGCTTCAAAACTCACCAAACTGAACACACACATCAGGACTGGCAAAAATTGCGATCTAATAAAAAAACCTAACCCCAAATCTCAAAATTGCGCTCTAGCGCCCCCTAGGAAAAAATAAACTAGACTGCCTGTAACTCCCACTAGGAAGGTCGGAGAGACATGAAACAAAAACCTCTATGTAGGTCTTACTCAGACCTATATTTCATAATAGTACATCCTCGGGCTAAAATCAACAGGAAGTTGGCAATTCCCCCTTCAAGACAAAAAAGTACTAAAAACAGTAACTTTTGCCTCTTTGAGCTGTATTTTCACCCTCTTAACATGCTTCAAAACTCACCAAACTGAACACACACATCAGGACTGGCAAAAATTGCGATCTAATAAAAAAACCTAACCCCAAATCTCAAAATTGCGGTCTAGCGCCCCCTAGGAAAAAATAAACTAGACTGCCTGTAACTCCCACTAGGAAGGTCGGAGAGACATGAAACAAAAACCTTTATGTAGGTCTGACTCAGACCTATATTTCATAATAGTACATCCTCGGGCTAAAATCAACAGGAAGTTGGCAATTCCCCCTTCAAGACAAAAAAGTACTAAAAACAGTAACTTTTGCCTCTTTGAGCTGTATTTTCACCCTCTTAACATGCTTCAAAACTCACCAAACTGAACGCACACATCAGGACTGGCAAAAATTGCGATCTAATAAAAAAAACCTAACCCCAAATCTCAAAATTGTGCTCTAGCGCAATTTTTTAATGAAACGCACAAAAAACTGCTCCTCGGATGAAAAAAATGACAAAACTGCCTGTAACTCCCACTGGGAAGGTCGGAGAGACATGAAACAAAAACCTCTATGTAGGGCTCACTTAGGCCTACATTTCATAAATTGACAACCCCCAGCAAAAATCAACAGGAAGTTTGCTATTCCCCCTTCAAAACAATTTTTTTGTAAAAACCGGTCACCTTCCTTCAAAAACTATCTCCTCTGAGCGCGTTTGTCGTTTCGACTTCAAACTAACACAGGAGAGATTAAACCCTTGTGTATAAAATAACAGAACAGCGTTTTAATACCTGCTCCGGTTTTGATTTTATGACCCTTCAAAGACCCGCTGCGCTGATGCTGCTGCGCTGCTGTTTTTTTAAGATGGCTGCTTAAAAGCAGGAAGCACCAGCGTGCTTACACAATGCAGACAAGGTAGGTACACTAGACAAAAGTATTGGGACACTTATGACTACCACCGGACAAAAGTATTGGGACACTTAGGACGACAACTGGACAAAAGTATTGGGACACTTGGGACTACAACTTGACAAAAGTATTGGGAAACTTCGGACTAAAACTTGACAAAAGTTTTGGGCCACTTGGGACTAAAACTTGACAAAAGTATTGGGACACTTGACTACAACTTGACATAAATATTGGGACACTTCGGATTACCACTGGACAAAAGTATTGGGACACTTAGGATTAAAACTTGACAAATGTATTGGGACACTTAGGACTACAACTTGACAAAAGTATTGGGACACTTGGGACTAAAACTTGACAAAAGTATTGGGACACTTGACTACAACTTGACATAAATATTGGGACACTTCGGATTACCACTGGACAAAAGTATTGGGACACTTAGGATTAAAACTTGACAAATGTATTGGGACACTTAGGACTACAACTTGACAAAAGTATTGGGACACTTACTACTAAAACTTGACAAAAGTATTGGGCCACTTGGGACTAAAACTTGACAAAAGTATTGGGACACATAGAACTACCACTGGACAAAAGTATTGGGACACTTAGGACTAAAACTGGACAAATGTTTTGGGACACTTAGGACTAAAACTGGACAAAAGTATTGGGACACTTAGGATTAAAACTTGACAAATGTATTGGGACACTTAGGACTACAACTTGACAAAAGTATTGGGACACTTACTACTAAAACTGGACAAAAGTATTGGGACACTTAGGACTAGCACCTGCCAAATATGCGGGCCCGACCAATGCTGCTTGCAGCTTTAATTATTATTATTTTTGTTTTTTTCCCCAAAGGGACCGTAGTCAGACCAAAGTGGTCTGTAAATGATGCAAGGCAAGACAGCTCACCCTTTAGAGCACAGCTGTAACTTCCTGCCACTAACCATGCAGAAAATAGTTCTTCTCAGGTTTCTCTATGTTTACATTTTCACACTTTGCACTATTTTCCTTCATTTTAAGAGCTTATTGTTGATCATTTATTGTGATTTTATTATTTTGTTGACATTGTTTGAGTGTTTTCCAGGCTTGTGTTGACATTTCCTTTCCTTTCTGCCTTGACAGCTGAGGGATTGTAATCAGACAAAGTTTACTCGTCTATTTTTCTCCTGGTCCTTAGTTTCAATGGGTCATAAAAATATCAATAATTATCGATATCGACCAATATAACACTAAAATACAGTTTTCAAAGGTATTCATAAAGCACCTGAATCTAATCTAAGGATAAAAACTAAATAGCTAATAAAAAAATCCATCAAAATCTGAGACAAGGTTAGCCGCTGAAAGTTTTCTTTCATTAAAAGGACAATTAAACCTTTTAAAGGACAATTTAATAGGTCGAACAATTACGCGTAATAATTTCTTGGTTTTCAGCAGAACCAGTTTCCTGGAAATGTGATAGAGGTGCTTTCTGTAACCGTGGCAATGTGTGCATATACTTTCAATTTGCAGCTTTTTGTTCGTATGTTTTGAAAGAGAACTCAAGAGAGTTGTGCTTCAAGGAAAGGTGTCCTGATACGACTTCGTCACGTGCGATACGGCAGCGATATTGGAGCCTTGACTATTGCCAATTAGGCGTTCCCTAATTACATAGCTGCATCTGCTTCTAAGGGGAGGTGGTCATAAACAGCTGCGCTGGGTCATAAACAGTTCAAACAAAATTGCCTGATATCGATGATAACGATGAATCACACATTTGTATTATTTTGTAGTGTAGAGAGTTAAGAAAGGTCTGATCAAGTGAAAGTAGTCACACAGACAACAATGAAAAACCCTAACCTCTTTATTATTAACCTTTTTATTATAATTAACTGTCTGGCATAGACACAAATAGTTGTTTTTTGGCAACATCTAGTGGTAACAATAATTCATAAAGGTCCCGATGCAGTGAGTTGAATAATGCCTCCTCCTTTATTTGGGCGTTCCCTAATTACATAGCTGCATCTGCTTCTAAGGGGAGGTGGTCATAAACAGCTGCGCTGGGTCATAAACAGTTCAAACAAAATTGCCTGATATCGATGATGACGATGAATCACACATTTGTATTATTTTGTAGTGTAGAGAGTTAAGAAAGGTCTGATCAAGTGAAAGTAGTCACACAGACAACAATGAAAAACACTAACCTCTTTATTATTAACCTTTTTATTATAATTAACTGTCTGGCATAGACACAAATAGTTGTTTTTTGGCAACATCTAGTGGTAACAATAATTCATAAAGGTCCCGATGCAGTGAGTTGAATAATGCCTCCTCCTTTATTTGGGCGTTCCCTAATTACATAGCTGCATCTGCTTCTAAGGGGAGGTGGTCATAAACAGCTGCACTTATAAACAGTTCAAACAAAATTGCCTGATATCGATGATGACGATGAATTACACATTTGTATTATTTTGTAGTGTAGAGAGTTAAGAAAGGTCTGATCAAGTGAAAGTAGTCACACAGACAACAATGACAAACACTAACCTCGTTATTATTAACCTTTTTATTATAATTAACTGTCTGGCATAGACACAAATAGTTTTTTTTTCTAGTGGTAACAATAATTCATAAAGGTCACGATGCAGTGAGTTGAATAATGCGGACACGTTTGTTACTGGATACTTTCTAATACTGCCTTGGAGACTTGGTATGTGTAAGTAATATGCAACTATAATTATTAGATACATGTTTGTATTGACATATGTGCTGTTTTACACTGCAATATTGTTCAATGATTATTTTGTGTGCTGAGCTGTTGTGTAGCTGCTAGCTCCAAGTAGCCTGTAGTCTACCAAGGGATGGCTACGGTTCACATTAAAACCGACACGATACCAATTCCCGGTACCTGGAAATTGACACCGGTACTAAACGGCGTCAATTTTTGGTACTTC